>NC_056739.1:1003920124-1003925124 GCF_019279795.1 Protopterus annectens
AATTAATGGGGATTGTACTTAATTATTAATAATAATTTTATATTTTTTGATGGAGTATACTACAAACAGGACAGTGGTATTGCCATGGGAGCAGCGTGTGCTCCGGGTTTTGCTAATTTTGTTTTAACATATTGGGAGTTGAATTATGTATTTAATTCAGAATATTTTAAATATATTAAATTTTATGGGAGATTTTTAGACGATTTATTTATTATTTGGAATGGAGAAAGTGCAATATTAAATAGGTTTTTAGAATATCTTAATAATAGTATAACTTTTTTAAAATTCACACATGTGATTAGTAAGAAAAGTATTAGTTATTTGGACATCAATTTAACTTTTGATAATGTTAAGAAGAAGCTTGTGTCTAATATTTATAGGAAGCCCACATTCTCCAATTCGTACCTACATTTTGATAGTTGGCACCCTCACCACCAAAAAAAAGCAGTGGTTAAAGGCAAGATGGTGAGGGCAGCCAGAATGGTCAGTGAGGATGTGGATTTTGATCATGAAATTCAATTTATTATTAGCCTATTTTTAAATAGGGGATACCCACAGGACTTTTGTAATAATATAGCTAATGAAGTGAAATATAAGAGAAACAATGGCACATATAAGGCAATTTTACATAGTAACATGATGATTACCAGTGAAAGTCACCTCAGTCCAGCGGTGGACGTTGGAAAATTTATATGTAACAACGTTCCATTGTATATAACTACATATAATGGCATTTCCTCGAGTATTATAAATATAATTAATAAGAATTGGAAATTTATAAGTACAGACAAATCACTTGAGGGAATGCTCACGGGCAGTGTTAAACATGTGTTTAGAAAGGACACCTCATTTAAAGATTTATTTGAAGGTTTGAATACTAATATTTATAACAGTTCACAAAAACCTAGGGGGAGTTTTAAATGCGGTAGATGTTCGACTTGTAAGTATTTAATTAACACTGAAGGAATGGTGATTGTAAATGGACATAATATTAGAATTAACCATCACATAAACTGTTACACTAAAAATGTTGTTTATATTGCTGTTTGTCAACAGTGTGAAGGTTTTTATGTTGGCAAAACTTGTAGACATTTTAGAGAGAGGGTTAAAGAACATCTACTGGATATTAGAAACAATAAATTAACAAATGCCCTGGCCAGACATATAAATCAATTTGGAAGTCACTCTTTTAAATTTTTCGGTGTTGTACACCAGAAGTTGGATATACAAGGCAAGTTTACTAAATACAATTTAGACTTGTCAGAAATGAGAGTGCAGATATTACTGAATGCTAACCAATATCCTGGACTTAATGAATACATAAGTATTAAGCCAATTTTATGGTTGAATAACATCAAGGGCAGTTAGTATGGCCTTGGTATTTTTATTGGTTTATGCAAATCTTTGCGTGATACATTGTATGTAATTGTTTCTATTAGGTATTTATTATCATTCTTTATGACCGTTGGTCCTGTCAACACATTAGGGTACTTGTTATGCACACCATTTTTAATTCATTCTAGTGAGAGTTGGTTATATTTAGGACAAACTTTATTTATGATATAGGGTGCACATTAAGTGTACTTGACCTATAAAATCAATTTATGGTCATGTTTATATATACACATGGTGTACTGTTTATATGTTTTTTTTTATTATATTATATATACATTACAATGTATAGTTGTTAGTTAATATTTTACTATTTATTTATTTATCTATACATCCAATTGTTATTTATTCAGTGTAACAGATGCTACAAGTTTTTAACACTTCATGTTTTTTATCACTTTATGGTTATACCATTTTATGATTTTATGATTCCTTTGTTTCCCCTTGTATTTATATTAATAATAATGTATACACACAGTAGAATTACACATAGTCTATTTATATGTTATTATTTACACAACATTTATCAGACATAATGGTCTTTTTTATATATTAACATATTACGTAACATCATAATCTACAACTTAAGATGTTTTTTTATAAAAAGTACACACTTTGTGGCACCTTTTAATAGGTCGGGTTTATTGTAACCTAGTGCGTTCAGGTAATAATCTACATATTATTATATATATTAGCAAGTATATAGTTGTTTACATTAATTAGTTTTTATTACTGGAGGGGTCGGGGGTTTTTTTTTGGGTATTTAAAATACAATTAACACACAGTTCAACCCAGTTACATTGCTGCTTTAAGAGTTCAAAATGTTTGCATATGCACTTTATTGGTCAATAGGCTCATTAAGTATGTTTGTGCACATTATTTAAGATTTTTGGAGGTATTTTGTGGTGTTCTGATGAAGTTCGTACAGCGGACGAAACCTAGGTCGACATTTTTATGTTTGTGTTTTCATTGAATAAACTTGTTTGGAGCGTTTATGGGCCTGGAAGTTTTATTGGAGAGCAGCAGTTTATACACCTTTGTTACAGCAGCCCCTCGTCGGTTGTGGTTACTTTCTTCCTTATCAGTTTACATGTAACTTCATATGAGTTGCAGAAGGAGTTATTTTGCAAAGAGCACATTGGCTAACATCAAAGATTAAACAACACTCATTTCATGAACTTTACTCATATCCTGACTTAAGAATGTGGTCCATTCGTGTCACAGTTTTAGAACCCCAAAGGCTTGGAGAAATTAAATCCACTAACAAAATGTGAAAATCCTTGTTTGAACACTGTGAGACACCTCAATTAAATAAAACCATTGCAGACTATTTTTTAAGGACTGAAACATGTTATAAGATTAAATATTTTACCGCAGTACTTTTAACACTGATCTTTTTCTCCCAGTTGTCTCATGTATACTTTTTAAGTTGTGAGTGCTGTGATTCTGTCATGGCATTTTATTCTCCTTATGCTTGAAGGTATTGTATTCTTACTATTATGTGCATTGATGTATATGGACTTTATCAACCTGGGCCTCTGCTGAAAATGTACCTCAACCCATTCAGCTAAACTGGTGAAGAAATGCAAAGGAATTAGATAACTAAATAAATAAATACATAAAACAATTGCTAGACTACAGTCTAAGTTTGTTAATCCTTTTCCTTCAAATGCAGTAACCTCTCAGTTGATTGTAATAAAGACTCTGTACAGGAGCTTGCCCCAAACTACACAATATTTTTGAAGGTGAGTAGAGTACCTCACAGAAAAAAATGCCAGTCTGTGAAGTTATCTTTGCATGCATTCTGCCTTATGGATTTAACATTGTCTAAAGACCAAGATATACCTCTTTGACCAATGTCACAGACTGTTACAAGGTTATTCACCAATCAGAGCCCCAGTGATGACTTTCACAGTGACCAATAAATGCTTGCATTGGATAAGAGTGTACAGCAGCTATGTAGTGTGGAATGAGACAAGTATTCAGGGCAAGCATTTTAAAACACTGTCCCGAAATATTGATAAATAGAAATCTTACAAGTCTCCGCATGAGTATTAACTTTTAAAGAATTTTCAGGAGACTGGCAGAAATGGATCAGAGTATATTGGAAAAGAAATAAAAAAGGCAAGATCATCTAATATTCATAGGTTCATATGTCTGTAAAAGGCTAACGACCACCAGGACCTTTTTAAGCCTAGCCATGCATCCTAAAACTCTGACAAGTTTTGGCACCCTTGATAAGTGCAAGCAGGGGCTTGAGAGATGAAACATTTACAAGCAGGGCTTGAGAGATGAACCATTTACAGGTTGCCTGTGTCCATTAGAGACATAGGTGCCAAACAATGATGGATGGATTTTCTGTTCCCCATCCAAATATTCAAGTTACACTTGCACTGGCTTTGTGAGGAACTCTGCTTCACATGTAGGGAGCCTGTTCCGGAGAAGAGGTAGTGTCTGGGATACACACCTGTCTCTCCAGCAGGTCCTTTTTACATCATAGACAAAGATTAACACTGGGATTCATGAAGCTCGGCACAAGGACAGCGTTAGGCTTGCGCTGACCGTGTGGCGTAGAGATAGCGCAGTAGCACCATATGCATATTAATGAAGGTGTGCTGCCTCCACATCCATGTGCATAGGAAATGTGTGCGAGTGCATGGGGAGTATCGAAGCACCGCACGAAGGCATGGACATAGCTGTTTACGTGCAACCTAAAATGCTGAATATTACAGCCTGTCTCCAACAGTAATCACACCTGTCAGTGTCCGTGGATACTGAAACGTATACAAAGCATGCAAGACAGTTTTGCGAACACAAAAATGAGAAGCAAACACAAATGCACGTAGCTGAATTTTGAGTCCCCATCCCTCGAACAAATGACATTTAAAACCCTGTGCCCATGTTCTATTGCAGTGTTGATGGTTATACCAAGTGGAAGCGAAATGCATCGTGTTAGCCCGCCGCCAATAGCTAAGTCTAGCCCAATGGTCAGGGTTATCACCTGTCCCACATTGTGAGGGACAGTCCCCCTCTGGGCAGTTGTGTCCATAACAAAACCATTAGAAATGTAAAATATCCTGCGAACGTAGGACATAATTATGTCCCACATCTCATGTAATAGTCACATACAATAGTTATTTCTGTATGTAACATACCTACATGTTGCAAGAAATAGAATAAGCAAGTAAACGAAACAGAAGAAACAGCTAAACTGCTACAACAATAAGCTTACATTTAGGCATAAAACAAAAGTACTATCCGTTGTACTGACCATGGGTATGTGTTGGCCTGTAAAATCCGATGCGTGTCCTGAATATATCCCATCCTGGTCATATGAAAAGGTGGCAACCCTACCAATGGTCAGAGCATTCACCCAAAATCTGCCCATTTGCGGTCCAAGGTGTCCTTGTCAGGATGGGCCAAAGATGAACGGGTATTACCCGGGTCTACCTACCATGTCATGAAAGATAAGTATTTGCATGTACCTATGTGCGTGATGTACAGCATGTGGAAGGTGAAAAATGTTAGGGTAGTCCTCACAACCATACAGGTACCAGAGATATGCAGTGTATGCAATGTGTCCCCTTGACCATGCCATGGGCCATCAA
>NC_056739.1:1003930124-1003975124 GCF_019279795.1 Protopterus annectens
TCTAACACAGTCCCAACTAAACCCTTCCAGAACTAGTGAAATTAGGTGGGCAGCTGGCGGAATACACGTAATGATTAATGACAATATGTATGAGTCATAATCAGTATGTACCTCGACAAATGTGTATGAATATATATGCTCTGGGACTGTCAATGTGTCAGATTAATAGTACCAATCATCTAAATGTGTCCCTGAGGGTGTTATGCAATGTCCCTGAGTCAGTGTTCATTCTCCCCTATTCGTATGTGAGGTCTGCTAGTGATGAAAGCGCATATTACGACTACTACCTTAGGTAGATGATAGTATAATAGGTTGGGGTTAGCACCTGTTCACCTTTGCGAGGGACAGTCCCCTTTGGGCAGTTGTGTCCTGCAAAATAAATGTTATTATGGCACATGGCCTGTGATTTAGGGCAAAGAATCCATATATTGTCTGTAGTGGTTGCATAAAACGATTATGTTGTATCTGAAACACCTAGATGTTATAAGAAACAGTATTAGCAACTATAATGCTACAAGAATAACCTTTACTTATGCAAACCAGTGAAGTAGTCTATTTTCTCCTGGCTGTGGTTATGTGTTGCCTTGCCAAATCTGACATCTCTACATAAAAGGTCCTATAGGGCTGCCACCTTTCCAAATGGCCAAAGTGGGACCTGCTTTGTAGAAATGTCAGACGTACCAGGTGAGAACATACCTACAGCCATGCATAGTACAGAACTATACGTATTAGCACAAATAAAAGCTTAGTCTAGCAGCAGTCAAGTTGCTTAGGCTACTTCACATAACAAATAGAAGTGTCATATATACAATAACTGTTACATGCAACTATTAGGGAAACGTAGAATATAATATTGCCCTCTAATCAGGACATTTGCTATGTCTAGATTATTTTCGCATGACACATACGCGTAAGGAGGGGCTGTCACATGCAAAGTGGGACAGGTGTTAATCCTAAAGTCTCACCTCAGCCAATTTAAAAGGTGGCAAACCTACAATAGGTATGAGGTAGCATGACCCGGCAGACGGATGTGGTTCCTAAAACACATTTACTTGTCTGCATTGCAGAGTATCGGTTTCCATGTATCAGCCAGATGGGAGCAGATTGTATGAGGAACACACATATAATATGATTAACTCACTGGACAGGCCTCCGATTCCGTACAGTCGAACGCCATGCCGTCTCCTAATGGTCAGCCATACACAATACTGTAGTCATGTAGTCCGATGTAATAGGCATCACAAGGGATCACGCCCACCCAGCGTGAGTGACAAATGCAAGCACCAATGTCGGTGCATGTGCAAGTGAGGGACCGAATGGGTGTAAGTGTGTTTGGCTACCAGTATGCGAGTATTGCACTGTTAAAGAAATGTGGAGTCTAAACAAGTGTAAGAAGCTGTAACCAGAGGTCAGCTTAACACCGCACAAACCCACGCACAACCACTCCCAACTGCTGCAATGTGCTTTACTCACTCCGTATCCAATGGCCTTGTTCTGGCCGCAAACAAATAACCGTCCTTTGCAAGTGTTGGTAGCAACACCCTGCGCACACAGCTAATGTGAATTACCAATACACCATAGCAAATATACAGACAATAGACAGTACCACACACATACCATACAGCACAGTCATCAAACAGTATAGCAATGTACCGGCAGATATGTCCAGACCACTGGTGTTTGCAGACCTGGCCGTCTTGCGTTTACGTGTGTGAGCATGCCCAGTATGGCTGTTCCGCATGTTGTCGACTGACATTGCCATCATATCTTCATGTGTTTGAGCATGCCCAGTATGGTCAACTGTAACACATGTGTTACATGTCCAGGTAGTCAGTACTGTGGTGCCGACCTCTGTGTTGTACACTGACAGGTGGCATGCTGTGGCTGCAGGGTGCCCATCGGTCATGTGGCATTGACTGTTGCTACATTTCTGCACAGCGTGGGGGGACATCCGACTGTATCCACATTCCTACACAGCACCGGGGGGGGTGCACCTGACTATTACATGTCTACGTTGGAAGGGGGGCACAGCTGACACTTGTACACTTTTGCTACTACTGTACTGGTATGTCAGGTACTCCATTTCAGTGTGTAGACCTACTTATTGTGCTGGCGAGAGCCATACCAGTGTACTCCAGATCTTAGCTTTAATTACCAAGATATTAGTTTCAGACGTCCTAGCCTTCACAACCTATATCCAACTGCCTGGCATGCTGTAGTCTGTCTGTGTGTGTCTGTGGGGGGGTCATCCATTGGGCATATTCAGAGGCCATAGTCTGTGTTGGTCTACACCTGTCCAGCTGGTTGAGACTTGTGTGGGATGTATGGACACATGATGCTCAGCCCATTACCTGCAGTGGGTTAGGACACCCTGTGTACTACTGGCTACTATGGTGATCCCGGTATGTGCTACAGATGTCATGGTGCCACTATGGACGTCTACTGTCCGCTGCCTTAACATTCGGCCACCAAATTCCCTTGCATGCTCACATCCATACCATAGCTACAGGTAACAACACATTCAAATACAACTGCCAATTGGTAGGTTGATTGACTTACCTTGAGGGTGTGCCAGACCTGAGGATGGTGCTGGAGGGCTGCCTATGTCGGATGCACACAGTGCACTTCCCATACATGGCTGAGCACAGGTAGTGTCATGTTTGGCATCCCTTTTACTGTCTGTGCGAGTCAGAGAGGGTGACATTCCCTGGGTACCTACTGTGTCAGTGCATATGCTATGCGTTGCCTCTTTGCCAAGGCCAGGTCATACTGGGCATGCCTCCTTCCGCCTACTGAGTCCGGCTCAGGTAGTTCCTCCTCCGAGTCACTCTGTGCCTGTACTGGCCTTGGCATTAGTGAGGGGGCTGTGTGGCCCTGCCCCATGCTGTTCCTGCTACAGCTGTTTCTGCAAGATCATATTGTGTAGCATAGCACATACCATAAACAATTTGGGTGCATGTAGCTGGTGAATACTGCAAGGCTCCACCAGATGTGTCCAGACACTGGAACCGTGACCTGAGCATCCCAAACACATGCTCAATTATATGTCTTGCCTGTGCGTATGCCTCATTATGGCGTAGTTGTTCAGGTGTGCGTGCATTTCTGATGGGTGTCGTCAGCCACAGCTCCAGTGGGCACCCAGCATCCCCCATTAGGTGACCGTAGGGGATGTCCATATTGGCAAAGCTGTGGTACAGCTGCATCCAATGCCATATATCAGAAACGTCATAGCTTCCAGGGCAGCCAGCACACACATTCAGTATAATGCCCTGGGCATCGCATATGACCTGGCGGTTGATGGAGGGGATGCCCCTGCGGTTAATGTAGGCCCTACCCCACTCACCGGGTGGTGCTTTGATGCATACATGCATGCAGGCTATAGCACCCACTACCCCAGGGTAGTCTGCCATTTGGTGGAAGAGACGCATATTGCTGGTCAACACCTCACGTGTGTTGAGGAAATGTACGTGCTTACTGGCATGTGGTGACATGGCATCCAGGAACTCGTGGAATACTCTGGATGCAGATGCCTGTGAGATCCCCATGATATCCCCAGTTGTGCTTTGGGAGGTACCTGTGGCTAGTATACCTAGGCATACACATACCTTGGTATCCACTGGGATGGGTTTTCCTCAGCCTGTTCTATGTGTCAGGTGTGGCCGGCACAGCTCAACAATCTGCTGTAGGAGGTCTCTGTCCACCCCATAGCGCTCCACTATCTCCAGCTCATGTAGCCCCTGGTAGGTTATCCTGGGTCTGTACAGTCTTCTCTGTCTCCTCACTGAGGGTTTTTCGACAGCATTCACATCCTCACCACCCTCAGCCTCCTGCACATGTTGGTCTATGTTGCCTGCTGCAGCCCTTCTCATTTCGTTGGATTGTTTTGTAAAATTTTCCCGCATGTATACACCGGTGGTGTAGAGTGTGGAAAAAGCCTGAGGGTATGGTGCTTGCTCACTTTATTGTAGTGTTCTGGGCCGGGCTGGGCCTGTAATCTGCTGATTGTGATAATTATCACCTGTTTACCCAGCTTGTTCACTTTGACTACTCTCCTACTGCTGTTGTCCCTTCCAATTGCACTAGGCAGGTATAGACACACCCCTAGCTTAGGCGTGCTAAGGCAGGAGAAATCCCGAGACACAGGGCTCCAATGTACGTACAGTATGCCTGACACCCCCCCATGCTTTCACCTATATTCGAGTCCTGCACCCGGCTATCTATGCACATCCACTCTTGGGATATGCATCACACCCTGGGGATAAACGGGATTCACTATTTTCCACCTCATTTGCAAAGTATTGTCTTCTAATGCATAGTTACGTGACCCATACTGAGCCTCCACAAAAATAACCACTGCTTACTGTCGCGCAGATCTGCATACATATACACACACATACGTAGATATAGAATATATATCACAACAGTGGACCACATGACAGCAAAGCATTAGACAAGAATGAAAAGGAAACCACATGCACCTCCTGCATTATGTACTGGTGTTACTATCAAGGCAAGTGTGTTTCTATGCATCACATGGGTTCAGACTGTATTAAGGGTAAGATTAGGGTTGCTGACATTACTTACCAGACCTATTGCCGAATGTATGTGTATGTCTTGTCAACCCAGTCTCTTGGCCAATTGTGACATTTATGGACACTATATAGGAAAACAACAAAACATGCTCCTCAACACATCCTGGAGCTAGGCACTCACAGATAACAACACATAGGATATGACTGCCAAACACACACACCTGTCCTGCCTTGGAATAGAACACCTACCTGTCTATTCTATCACACTACAGCATTACGCAGTCACAGAACACACTACTGAGATTACTGGGACACCGCACTCCCAGAGGTGTACTTCTAAGTGGGTGACATCATCAGCAATGGAAAAGTCAGCGATAGGGATTGTATGGAGTGTGAGCAGTCTAAATGCATACTTCTGTCCCTAGGCAGATGAAGACACACACACACAGTTGGCATGGCTGGGATTAGAACACAGACCTAACTACCTTATCACACAGCAGCATTACACAGTTGCAGAATGCACTACCGAGATTACAGGGACAAAGCACTCCCAGAGGCGTACTTCTATGTGGGTGACATCATCAGCAATGGAAAAGATGGTGATAGGGATTGTATGGAGTGTGAACAGTCTAAAAGCATATTTCTGTCACCTGACAGGCGGAGACAAATACACGCCAGTGGTGTGATCAGGACAACTGCCTATCTGCGGACCACTATTACAATACTACATAGATACGAGCCACAGACATTACACCTTTCAAGATTGTCAATATGACCTTCTAGGAATGTGGACATGAACATGGATGCTGGCAGTTACGATGTACATACCTGTGAACCAGTGTGTTCAATGTAGCAATCCATCCTGAAGTGGGGTATGGCCATCTGTTGACTGGACAACTACTATTGCTATACAGGGTTACAATGGCCATGCCCATACACATAGAGGCACATAACTGACACAAGGTGTCACTGGGCATGCTCACACACTTAGTAGCACACGGCCATTTGGAATGCACTATGTATTCATCTACACAATGTTATACTGGGCATGCTCACGCACTTAGTAGCAAAGGGCTGTTTTGTATGCACTCTGATTCTAAACACGGTAGGGCACAGTGGCCATGCTATTACAGTTAGACGTGAACAACACATTGTAATGGACTCCGGTGTCGATAGTTGTCATTGTTAGCATGAATGCTGCACTACATATATCTGACACCGGTCTTCTACACGTCTGCTGCTGTCCGTCACCTTAGATGTACCAGTCTAAACCTGGCACACTAATACCACCCATGGTGATGTCCTGCCAGGAGTGGTTACTTCGCTCATATAGTGCTATTCATAGATGAATGTCCTAAGACCAGGTTAACACCCTGACACCTAGAGGACAACTGCATTGTATGTGTATGCTAAACAGTGCTAAATGTGTAGTATTCATAACCACAGCCGCCCAATGTAGATCCAACAATGGGGAATACTGACATCTGTGCAGTGAGGAACACCTGGCTGAAGGCTCAGTTGTGCACAATAGCACTACCACCGTATACCTCAGATACAGACATGTGGGCCATAACACCATTACGGATCACTCCAGGTGGTGGTGTCCCCACGTACATGAAGGCCACTCACATGTACTGACCAGTACACCCTCAAAACGCATCACAGATGTGTCAGGTGCAGATCACAGTATCAAAAGCCGCATTCTAGGATGTAGCCCTCAGACATCACCATGTCCTTGGACCAGCAACACACATCCATACATGTGGTAGAACATATATTATTACAGCCCCATGTGACCCATGACCAGTGGACTGTACCTAGCTCTACATCAACTGTGCAGACTACCCATGTACTGACACAGTTACATCAAGTGTTATGCAATGCAATGATACCACTGTTCATAACCAGGTCGGCTGTACACATAACAGGGGCCCTGTGTCATATACAGCAGTAACAGATGACTGTTGCTGTACACCAGTAAACACCATCATGTTTGGATATGACATGTATGTACCTGCCATGGATATGTACATGCCACACACACACACACACTCACAATACATATGTACATAGTATAGCTGTTGCTGTCCTTCCTGCAGACAGGTGGCTACAGCAATTACACACATGCACATGGAAGGTAGGTCCATGGCTGTTGAATGCTAACAGTACATAAGGTGTGATATCAGTGTTGACTGAGTTAACGTTCCCTCTGTACTGGTTACCGATGACAACTAAAATATCATACAACAGTCCATGTGTTATCCATGTCATCACACATGTCCACCAATTGCAATGCCTACAAACTTGGCTAAATGACAGGAATGTAGGACCTACAGACATGTACATGTAGTGGTGTGCGTTCAGCTACCATGCGTGTACAGTAGCTGATGTTTGCAGGTGATGTGTATCTTACTACAACATGCAGTTGCACTGCAGCCCCATCATTGTCAACTGTATATGGTGATATACTGACAGTACGGTAAGATGTACATCAGGTAGATGGATGTGTGGACATAACTAAGTGGTGGGCCATCTTTGCAGATGGTTGTTTGCTGAAGACAGATCACAGGTGTGTCACAAGCCATCCTACCATAACATGTTCAAACACTAAGCTATGTTTCTGTTAATTGAAGGGGAAGACATGCAACCTACACAGCGGTCAGGGTGTCACTGACTGTAAATCACTTGACACCTGTAACACTTAAGACCTCCCGTGTGCATATATCAGCACAATTCCCAGAAGTAGCATTGGTACACATTGTAATGTGGGCAATACTGCTGCATGTCTGTCATAGGTATCATAACATAGCAGGTGTTTCATTCACAGTACTGCCAGGTGTGTTTGCTTGTGTGTCCATATATGCCACGTATGGTGGGGAATACATCCCAATTGTTACTCACACTCCTGTACACTGTTATAGAGATCTGTACATACTGCAGTGTAGAAAGCAAGACATAGGCAGGGGTGGGGTGTGTATCACACACATGTGAGCTATCTGTATGTGCATGACATAGGTGCATTCAGTTTTGGACTCCACAGTGTGGGCGTGTGTCTATGTATGTATGGATTTCTGGTCCATGGAGTGAGGATGTATGTTACCATAGTGAACAGATAGGACCCCTAACCCCTCCAGGTGATGCAATCTACTACCCTGTTGATGCCATCGATTTTAGGCATTACTGACTTCCTGTACATGTGTATTCTCTTTGTTGTGTCATGTGGGTGCACAGTACAGTAATGGTGATTACCACATAGGCAGAGATCCTCACCTCAACACTATCAAGTGAGTGTGTGTGTGTGTGTTACAGTGAGTGCGGGCATGCTACTGTATGTCTGAATACATGTGTGTGAATACCTGTGTGTGTGTGTGTGTTTGTAGTTGTGTGTTCTTATCCTGTAATGTGAATGTGTATTACTGCTACACAGTGAGGCCTCAAGCTATCAACTGGCCTCTACCCTTGTCATCAGCTAGACTGCTATGTAAACTCCCCGCCCCATGTAACTGTACCTGTGATGTCACCTGGTATGGATGTCAAGTCTCTAGCCACTGTAGCTTAGTACACAGCTCCCATGCTCCTGGATCAGTAGATGTGTAGACATCTTTGGAATGTCAGCCTTTCTAACAGTGAGGTTGAAGCTACGAATAGCATGCTGGTATTGCATACATACCTGTGAGTAGTCCACATTTACACATGGGAAACTGCAAACACTGGCACTCAACACACATGCAATTAGTTCTGAAGGAGGGAAGCAGGACATCATTACCAACATGCTGTTACTGGTGTTACCAAGACATATACTGTGAACAGAAAACAATGCATTCTAAACCTGTACTACATGGTATGTCTGCTGCATGTCAACAGTACACAACAATTGTAATCTACACTTATCTCCCTATTTTGTTCACCCTGTGCATCAGACTATGTGAGCATGTCCCTGCACTGATGGTGTGGATGACAGGGATGCGGCACAGGCATCATCATATGCACAGGGTGATAATGTTTGCCAGGGGCCTAGGCTGCACCAGTGGATGACATTATGTGTGTGGGTTAGGGCCTGTGATCTAATTGGCCATGTGTGGTTGTTATGTATGTGAGTGTTGTGGTGCCCTACAGATGTTTCTGGTGTGTGCGTGTATGTGTGCACACAGTTCTGCCATGTGTCTGGCCTACACAGGGGTATTATTGACAGCTCCAAACTGTACAGACCAGGTTTTACAGCTCACTGCGTCCGTCCACGTGACCTGTGCCTGCCAGGGGTTGCACAGGCACTACCAGACAGAGGTGCAGATTGGGTACTGTCCGATGACACATGTCCACTGGAATCGTGTCCCCATTGGGACCATCCAGGGCCATGTCCACGTTGCCTGATGTGTCCTGGTGTGGACAGCGCTGCACCAGCTGCACTGCTGCTGCTACCACCACTATGGGAGCGGGCATGTGAGGTAGCTCATTCATGTAGACCTGCACCAGGTGACGTAGCTGGCCTACATCCACGTGCCCTATGCCTCACTCCTACCAGATGTTCCAGCACAGACAGCTCACGCTTGTGGATTGTCATGCCACGGTCAAGGATTCCAACCATGCCACCCAATCATCTGTCCAAAACCTCAGCAATCTTCTGTTGAGCATTTGCCAAATCCTGGATGTTGTCATTTAAAGAATGGATAGCAGCCCTCTGAAGTTTCTGCCCTTCTCTGTTCTGCCATTCAGCATGTGCCTGTGCTGCCATTACAGCCTGAAACATGCGTCTGGTGACACCAACTGCTGTGCTCTGTCCTAGAGGGGCATGTCAGCCAAAGGTCCTCCTATGAGCAGCACTGGCCACATGCCTGTGTGGCCCATCTCCAGTCATTTGCCTGACACCATGGAGTGAATACTCACCTTCCATAGTCACCACACTTTCCTGTTCCAAGATATCACACTATAACTGCCCCTCCTCTATGGCCACTGGTGATGGGGTATGTGTTGGCATGAGATCTGTGTGCGAGGATGAGGGGGATATAGGTGGAATGGCAACCAATGGCACAGATTTAGCCCCTGACAACCCTGCCTGTGCCTCAAGCATATGTTCATCATCACTGCTAGAGTCTGTGGGGACACTAACTTCAGATGGACTGCAGGAGGGTAATGCACCTACATCACCTGTGAAGGCAAACAAAGACTCTGCATTACAATACAGACACACACACAGACACAGACACACACACACACACACACACACACACACACAGACACACACAGACACAGACACACACACAGGCACACACCGGCACACACAGACACACAGACGCACAGACGCACACACGCACACACACACACACACACACACACACACACACACACACACACACACACACACACACACACACACACCATGCACGTGATTTGACAGAAGGCATGCAACATGCATGTGATACAGCAGACGGCATACAGCTCAGACAATAATAGTGGTAGTTATCATACATCCCTGGGTTGCATACAACAGCAAGCATGTGTCATAGCAAAAGCCATACATTTCACGCAATCTTGGTAGTAAGCATGCATCCCTCAGTTACACCATGTGGACCAGCACAGGTTAACAGTACACATGGCTGATGTGTGGCATATGACCTTGACATTAACATATAGTATGACATGTAATCTGCTGATGTGTGCATTGACATGCATACATGTTTAACACAATGGTGTCCTGTCACATATACAGTGGGGGTAATGGTGTCACATTGCAGTGTTGTTTGTCCACCCTACAGATAAAATGCACATTTAGCAGATGTAACCAAATGCCCAAGGCTGTAAAACGAAACCAAAAACAATGCAGCTCCGGAAACAATGAAGGCTGTCTTCTTAATTCCAATATTATTGCAAACAACCACAGAATGAATACTTTGATGAAATAAAAAACAGATTTAATAGTCCACCAGATAAATCCACCATACACTGGCTTTCATTTTTTTGGGGGATTGCAGACAAAGGTTGGAAATATACGGGATTGTGTACATTTCGTTGGAACTGGTTGACCCTAACTATATTAAACTATAAAACTATATTATATATATAAATTACATTCTAATTTAATTTATTATATTGAGATGTGAGGTTATAAAATTCTTGGGTAGTGGTTACCCACTGTTTTTTGTATGTGTATTAAAATACTACATAGTATCATACACTTATATTGCATTATATGAAAAGACTGTTTGGTGACCGAGAAGCAAGGGGGTTCTTTAAGAAATGTTACCAATTATTCAATTTGGATTGCCAGCCCATTTTTTGGTACATATAAGGAGAAAGGTTTAAATTGTTAATTGATTCTTCTGAAGAAGTCTCTGAATGGAGACGAAAGTACTCAGTCAGTGGATGTATTAATTGTTTTTCACATTCTTTATATGCACCACCTGTTGCACCTTGTTCCCTGGTGATTGCATTTGCACTCTGTTTCGCACGTCTGATCAGGTCCATGCAGTGTCTGCACACCTGCTGGTATGTGCGGTTATGGCCACCCACATCATTAACCCTCCTGCAAAGTTCCTGCCACAGGTCATCCCACTGCTGTGCATCCTGTGGCACATGGCTAAACAGGACATCATAGTTGTCTTGGAGGTAAGGTATAAGGGACTCATCCTCCAAGCGGGTATAGGCTGGGAGCCTTGCTCGTGGCATGTTTGGAAGACATAATGATGGAGACAGGTCACAGTATCTCAGAGATGCACAGAGATACAGCTGCACATATATGTGTATCACATTTATTACATATAAACAGTTGTCTTTGCAAATCTTCATGACACCACTGACATGTTTGTGTCACACACATGTGACACCCAATGGGGAATGGATATTATCACTATATATATGTGTCACCTGATTACATTGCTCATACTCCATGTGGATGCTGTCTTGATGTGGGCATGTCTGTTTGCCTGTACTGGTGTTCTTACCTATCAGCACATGCCTGGATGTGTCCACATTAATGCTGTCGACCTTGATGCTGTGTATATGTCACATATAAACACATACACTGCCTTAACGGACATGACCTGTGACAATGCAGACATGCACACAGAAGTCTTTATATGCATGTATTTTGCCATATACATCTACACGGCACTGTACAGCAGTTCAACATCCTTCCACGTATTGCCTGTGTTGCACATGTGATACACATGGGACACTGGCTTGCCTGATGGTATTTGCAGGGATGGTTATCAACTATAGCATGTACGGCCAAGGTCATCTAGTAGTCTGTATGCCCTGGGGTATGTATGATCCTAGGATGTAAGGTTACCTAGCTGTAGCTGACAGCCATGTTTCTGGTGCCAGGTGAAGCAGTGCCACATAACTGATCCACACTGTTAATGATACATCTACCATGCGGTCATCACACCATGTCTGACAAAGGTGAAATGCGCAGCTTTGCTGGACAGGGTTGCATAGTATGGCAGGAGTATGTAATGTGTATGGCACATGGATCTGTCCAGCAAGTGGCTATCCTTGTACTAGGAAGGTGGATGTCCATGACGTATGTATTTCAAATCAGGATATGTACGTGTAGCATGTCCAACATCACAGTGTTGGACATGTCCTTATGCAGGGTAGGCATCATGCTACATAGTGGAGATGAGGATTGTGAAGGCTGGTGTTGCCCATCCAAACATGGCCAATACCCCTTAAAGGTGATATGTGATCTGATATTGGTCACTTGAGTGATGAATATGGCTGTACAATTATCTCCACCCTGTCATAACTAGGGTTGCCTCTTATGACTACCTAATAGGCTTGGTGATGTCACTAGCTCAGGGAGGTAAACTGCACAGCAACATCCCTTACACACCTGCCTAGGTGGTAGTTCATAGGTGCAGGGTTATTAACCTAGCGGTGACAATGCAATATGCAACTGTCAGATTGTGCACATATGTCCCACACCTCACCAACAAAGCCCCTTCTTTATGTTGTCCACAACACTGAGTCAGCTATTGCTCCTACGTCATAGCCATTCACATACTTACATAGGCAGATGCCTCCTATTTGTCTGTGTGGTATGGGTTACAATGAGGGAGAGTGAAATGAATTAACCCTGTTTTACTGTAGCTGCCACTGGTGTGATATGCACATATTACTCAGACACCTTTTGTAGTGTTGGTTCTGTCAACAGTCCACTGGCAGAACATTCCTGTGTCATACAAAGGTACATCTAGTATACTGAGTGTAGGTGGAACACAGTATGGGTGATGATGTCCTATGACCTGTCACAGGTATGATATGCAGTGTGAAATCATCCGTACTGTCATCTACATCTGTACTGCTAACAACATATACGTTAATTAAGGTTTATGGACGTTCAGACCAGACTCAGCAGGGTAGTAGTGCAGTGCCTCCCATTATGAGTGGTGTCTCCACTCTGTGGGTTGTGACAACTGTTGGTGTGCACCATTCAGTGTTTTCACAGACTGACATGAAGCTAGGTTTTACATGATGTGTATGTGTAGAGCAAACTGTTTTGCCATATGTGTATGACACAACCAGGGATGTGGACAGGTACCCATGCAGCCTGAGTGCACCTTGTACCATCGTAGTTATGGTTACAGGGGCTCTGTAGTGTTCATGGATATGTGATTGTGTACCTGTTGGGGGGCAGTGTGTTTATCTTATCCAACACCCTATCTGTATTGCTTATTCATGCTCAGCACTTGTTCAGAACATGTAAGCACTTAATGAGCTGCTAATTACTATAGCACTCAATCCTCCTCATTACCTACAGGTAAACACTGTTTGTACTTACATTTCCCACTTGCTTAGAGTAAAACAGCTCTTGTACACACTTTCCTTACATATCTAGTGGGAAATAGTTAAATATTTAGGCATGTCCAAGTGTCAATTCCCAGTATTATCGCCTGTCTATATGATGAATATGGGCATCATGAGGCAATATAGAAATTGTCTCGTGTACACAGTCAATACTCCCCTCCTAACATACAACATTACAACCTGTGGGAGATGCACATATCTAGCCATGTTGGAGGTAAAGCTGTCTCCAACCCAGACTGAACCTGACAATCATGTGGGGATGTTAAATGTCTGCACCACACCACACTCATCACATAGTCTCACTAGATCTCCACCACCACAGGCCACACATAGTAAGACTACAACATTTGAGGAGCCTCTCAATACTACTCTGTCTAGGCAACAGAGAACTCCAAAGCAGAAATGCAGGCAGCCCCCATCCCCAACACAACACCAGTTACTTATAGCCCACAGACTCAGTATGCATATCAACCACAGGCAATAGGGTGATATAACATACCCAACACACTAGTCATAGGTGACTCTATAGGCGGTCACACTGATGTTCCACTCAGCAGGCTACACAAGGTGATAGTTACTGTCAGCTGCCTGTCAGGTAACAGGATCCGCAACATAACCTATGCACTCAGGTCAGTCCTCAACAGGTACAATATGACTGTGTCATTCTCCATGTTAGTGTGAATGCCCTGAGATGTACCTTCCTGGACTACATGTAAAGAGACATGGAAGAGCTCTCCAATCTTGTAGCCCAGGCAGGTATTGCCCTAGCCCTGAGTAGCATTCAGCCATTGTCCAGACTGATAACGCAGTACAAGGACAAAATTATTTACTTCAACAATTGTCTATGCTTCTGGTGTCATTCCAAGGGTATCCAGTATCTGTCTGCTTTGAATGACATGGTCGACAGAACACGATGCTTTGGCACAGATGGCCTGCACCTGTCAGCCCTGGGATTATGGATAATGGCTAAGGCTCTTGCTGCTCTTATAGTGCCTGTTTTAGGCACAGTTCAAATAACATATTCACCACCATAACAGGAACAGTCAAGCAAAATGAACCTATGAACCTATGAAAACCTGAGCGTAATGCTACTCAGTGCTTGACGTCTTCATCTCAAATACACTCACCCGAGGCACTCCTTGTAATGGACCACTTCGATATCTGTGCAGTGACTGGGACCTGCTTCTAGGCTCCTGAGAGCACCCCTGCACTACCAGGCTATTACTCATACCACACCTTTCAGTCAAGTAACCAGGACCAGAACACCCACAGCGGAGGTGTGTCCATATTTTCCAAGGATATCCACACCTCCAGTCTGGTTGCTTAGCACAATGCATCAGAGTTAATCCAAGTGCAACTATCTCTGGCCATAATTGCTATACAAATTGTAGCTTGCTACAGATCCCACACCATACCCCACGGATAACGGTCCTCACTTCTTGGTGTACTGGAAAGTAGGGTTCAAACAGACACTACTGATGTGCGACTTTCACTACCCCACCATTAACTGGGATACCTACTCATGTAACGAAACATTAGGCCAATGCTTTCTGGGATTCATAACCTCCAATCGCCTGGATCAACCTATTCACACCCCCACCAGGGCCAACAATATCCTAGACCTGGTCATTACCAACTTGTGTGACTGGTGTTCCACACCTGGGGTTATCTCCTCATTGGTCAGATCCGAACGTATGCTAATCACCCTTGTTATCCACATCCTGGCACCACACCCTTTATGGAAAACACAGTACAATATTTCTACAAAGCCAACTTCAGTCTTCTTATGACACCAGTAGTAAGCGTCATGACACCCATGCAGATGGACAATACAGTTGCAACCACTGAATCATACACAACTGCACTTAATTAGCGCTTACACGATTGCATCGATCATGCTATCCCAAACAGAGCCATGACGGTACCCACCAGAAAACGGGCGCCACTCTGGTGGTCTACTGCCATGGACATAATGTACTACAGAAGGAGGGGACTGTTGCAAAGTAGAGTACAATCTCATGAGTGGAGGAGCTCCCTGGTCAACCTCAGTAAGAATCTGAGATCCCTTATCACATCCTCCAAAGCTAGCTACGTAAACATTATCGCGACTAATTCCAATGACTACCACAAAGCATTCTAGAGGTATGTCACTACTCTTGATGGTGATACCCACATCTGCTCTGACATACAGCAGTAAGGTACGAACATTACAGAACCGACTGATATTGGCAACATCCTGGCAGATAGGTTCAGTGCTAACTTTACACCCCTCTCACACCCTAAAGGGTCCATATCTATACAGGAACAATGCAGAGCCCCTGCGATCACAACTACGCAGTTCAAAGCTGCACTCTCTAAAGCCAGGAACACAGCATCCATGTGACCGTACAACATCCCAGGCTGCGATTTCCACGAACTTCAGAACGAAATGGCACCCCACTTGGGCACCATATTCACTAATAGCCTTGCATCAGGCATTGTGGCCCCTGAATGGTGCACAGCAACAGTTATCACACTCCACAAAGGTGGCGCCACAATGAACCAGGGGAACTATTGCCCTATACACCTGACTAGACTGTTTTGCAAGGCTATGGAGCACATCATCATGGATCTCATTCACAGAGACATTGGTGGCCTCCAAACCTTTGATCCCACCCAGTTTGGATTTGTTAGAGCCAGACCATGCCTCCTAAACCTGGTGGAGTCCTTTGAGACAGTTACCAAGGCAGTAGATGAGGGTAAGGAGGTCCACACAGCTTACCTTGACCTCTCAAAGGCTTTCAACACCATTCTCCATTCTGGTATTGTCAACATACACATCCACCTGCACATTAACCCCTACGTCACGAGATATTATGCAAAGTGGCTCACGGACAGAACCCACACAGTGAGGATAGCATACCCTAGTTTCTACTGTAAATCGGTTACAATTGGCGTCCCCCAGTCATCGGTCATAGGGCCCCTCATGTTCGGTATATGCTTCTCTCAGGTACAGGCTAGCACAGGAGGACTTACCCTGAATAGGTTTGCAGATGACTGCAAACTAGTGGCCATGATTGATTCCCCAGCTGATACAGACTCCCTCCATAAGGGTGTCACTGGGACGGATACATGGTGTCAATAACATGGCCTCAAGCTGCATGCCACAAGGTGCATAGACATCCCGTTTGGATTACACCAATCACCCGTGGACTATGACATAGGTGGTAGTCCCCTACATGCATAAGACATAATAAAGGATCTTAGAACCCAAGTAGATAGCATTCACTCCTTTGATAACCATATTGCCAAGGTGGCGTGGATATCCTTCTACGTGGCCACCCTAATCTCTAATGGGTTTGTAGCCAGAACAAAGGCAGCCATTGTGCTTCTCTACTCATGAGTTATGAAACACATTAAAGGGTACAACACCCCATTTGGGATGTACCTTACAAGACAACAGCAACGGCTTTAAATACCACAACATTACCACAGCAGTAGGAATACTGACCTCCGAAGGATGACGTATGCAGCCCAACTACAGAAACCCCAACTGTACTCATTTGCATACCGCATACTCAGAGGTGATCTCTGCTGAACATACAAGGCCCATGTCCAAAACAATATTGATGGAAATGTTCCACATAAGCAAAAGCTACTGAGAGCCATATGCTCTGGGATATGTACCTAAACGCAACGATGACTAGGACGTGCTGGAGGGAAAAATTCCTGACGCGGATACTCACCATGCTTTGGAACATGATTCCTATGTACATCAGGCAGGGACCCTCACTAGCATTATTCAGGAGATACCTCGATGGGTGGATGGGAGACAGACATGTACACCAGGGATCACTGCAGTGGCTCTGCTGTACAGAGGTGCAGGAAATGAATGGCTCTGCTGTTCACAGGCACAGGACACTAACCTAGGGAGGTGCCGCAAGTGAAAACACTGTAGTTAGGCTTACAAATGGCCTTGGCCAGACAGCATAGTACCTAACTATGAACCTATGACGCTATTACATGTCCTTTGTGCATGGATAATTGACTAGCTCTTCCATTTCAATTAGCTATCATGCTGATACACTGTCTGGTGACTACAAGTCATATGTATCCTGTTATTGTGTATTGTACATGCCAATAGACATACCTGATGTTTGCATAACATAACAGTAATGCTATGTAAAATGTTGGACATATCTACCTACAATACTGTACATTTCACATTTTTGCCACAATATCCCACAATGCAAATCATAATTGCACAGCAGGACCACCGTAGACATGTCATTCTCAGTTATACGCCCATACATATGCCTACTGTTACAGTATATCAACATATACTATCCCCTGTGATGGCACGTACTTGTTGGACAAACCCTGCCACTGACAGCGGCTGGAATGGAATTGTTGTGTTTAAAGTCATTATAAAGCATCCCTTGTGGTGTATGAGGTGTTTACCTTGTGGCCCACAGCAGTACACACAATTTCTACGAGCATTACTATGCTCAACAATACATCACTACATAATACCTTTTCCCACTATATGCATTGCATACACTTTAATTAATACAGAACAGGTACTACATACACTAACATATTGAGTATTCTACATACCTTATTAGTATCCCGAGTTGATGATAATATAAGTCCTATTCATTTTCTGTTGTAATGTTTTTCTCGTATGTACATACGGTTTGAATGTATGACAAGCCATCCATTTATACTTAGATATCAGTAACATGTGGTATCCTGCCACCAACTGGTGTTCCAGAGTAGATCATTACGTGCACATCAGCTGTGCAGCTACTCCATTAGCCAATGACATGGCAACAGTGGGGTATAATTGAATACTCCACTTGGGCGTTGTCCCTTTGCTCTACCTTCGAGGAAGACGGTCTGGATGTGTTGTTTGTGATGAATTGCAACAGCTATATGGAGACACACAGAGATATATTAACTTCATGGCCCCCATGGATTGTGTGTAATGGCTAGAGGATGTAGTTCTACATGTGAGTCTAGCTGTTATATCAGCCGTCTGATACGGGATTATTACAACCAAACCCTGTAACATCGGCATCTGTTCCATTGTACAACAGCAAAGATTTCACATAGGGCCATTATAGTGTGTCTCTCACAAGGTATGTTAAGGGTTCTGCAGATGTCATAGAGTGAGTGGATGTTTGTGATGTTATTACAGTCTGTACTGCAATTGTTTCGGGTGTGGGGGAGATGTAGGTGGGTGTACATAGCAGATGCAGGTGTGTAGGAACTGCATTTATACATATTCGATATGTGTGTGAGGGCTCCTTCCCTATTTGAAGACCTACCCTTTAGTAGACTAATAATATGGTAATTGCAGGCTTATTCATTAAGCCATTGTTAATTGGTTCCTGTATAGCATGCAGGTGATGTTGGTTCTTCAGTCCCTTTGGAAATACATCGGTATGTAATGAAATGTTGCTACATGAAAGCTGTCTCTTGTATTTCTGTTCCAGATATTTAAACTCATTGGAGTTGTGTTGGTAACTGAACCTCTTTGGTTTGGGTTGCCACCTTTTCAAATGGCCATAGTGGGACGTTTGCAGGACACACATCGGATTTTAGAGACCGACACATACCCACGGTCAGTACAAAGTATAGAACTTTACATATATGCCTATATAAAATCTTATATTCTTGTAGCGGTTTACTTGCTTATCCTGTTTCTTGTTACATGTAGGCATTTTAGATACAGATGACTATTTTATGCAACAATTACGTTAAATATGGAACATGGCAAATGTCTCGAGACACTACCGCACATAGAGGGACTGCCCCTCGCAAGGTGGGACAGGTGGTAACCCTATCTTTGGCTCATGTCCATAGCACATATTTGTAATAGTATATAGACATATATACTCTCCATATCCTTTGTTCATAACGTTCGGTCATGGTGGAATGTGTGATTGCTATGGTCCATGTTATGCACATATTTGAAGACTTCAACCGCTGTATACGGCATACCCACGAATTCAGGAACACACACACTTCCAACGACCACATTACCGTTCCCAGATTCCCAAACCCCACAATACCGAACACTCAAACTCGCGACAGTCAAAGTCCCGGAACTAACACAAACAGAGAACATACACACGCACACACAGACACAATGCTACCCATCACATTCAAACAAGCCATCCTACACTACATATGGCCAGGTGGCCATGCCCCCATACATACCCCATGTGGATGGCTGCACCCCCCCACACCACACTTACTGTAATAATCTACCTCCAAGATAGCACAAACAGACACATGAAGCAAATCCACACACACACATTACAGTCCCACGGAAACACACACCGCACTGAGAACACACACACTTACACACACTACAGCAATCAGAAACACACTTAAACACAGTACCTACCTGGACCGCAGCACCAGAAGCACTAACTAAATGTCCCTTAACATCGTGATAATAGTACTCGCGGTTCTAGTGTTCCAGTACTGTGGTCTTTCGGTCTTTAAGCCTCGTGATTACACGCGTTGGTATGTAAAGCATTCGGTATTTGGTTGTATCCTATTTATATGTACCTCCATGGTTGTGTAGATGTTGTTAACCTATCTATATATTTGCATATATATGTATATCCATATATATCGACATACATCTCTCTATCACCCTTTCTCTCTCTATATTATATATATATATATATATATATATATATATATATATATATATATATATATATATATATATATATATATATGTAGAGAGAGAGAGAGAGAGAGAGAATACACCTTTTGTTGGGTACATGGCAGTGTATACTATTTTCCAAACTCCGCCCTTTTGTGTTTTAACCTGTCACAATACAAACCTGCCATTGGTACATCTCAGGTAGCTTAGTGGTAAGTTATTGTGAAGATTGTGTACATGGTTGTGTGTTCTACTCCTGGCAGTGGTTGTTTTACCTCTCAGAGCAGGCACTATTAGTACAAGAGTAAATAAAGCACATTTCAGCAGTTCTGGGTAGCTTTGACTGTGATCTGCACAATATTCAGCAAAGGTTAGACCTGTGTTGCACATATCCATGTAGTCATGTTTAAACGACACTTACTGGCACTTACCGGCACAAAACCCCACTAACATGTACTTAAACATGCTCTAATGACCTGCATCCAGCATCCATTATTCAGGACATCAGAATTACGTAACAACACTTGCAGGTTGTGGAACCGGGACCATGCACGAGACAGTCAGTGGCTTTACCACTGGGGCATCTGGGATATGTACAAGTGTTATGGTGTTTAGTATGTAGACTGTACTATGGCTGTTCCTCTATACTGCAAACAAATGTGTAACTCAGTTAGTTTACATATGGATGATACCCATGAATGGTATGTCCAAGTGATGCTTAATGGATGTGCTCCAGCTATGGGAATCCATGTCACAGTGAGCCACACACTGTAATGTGCTACACCTTGCCACAACCATAACTGGAGAATGCTGGGGTGACAGATACCTGTCATGGATGCTCCCCATGCTTTGGAACTACATCCCTGATTACATTATATGGAGCCCCTCATTAACACACCAGGGAATACTTGCAGAGTGGGTGGGGAATAGTGGTTACACCCCAGGGATCCCACAATTGGCTCTGCTCCACAGAAGAACAGTTAGTTAATCAATGGGGTGGTGACAGCAGACACATTTTGGCTAGGCTTATGAATGGCCTCTGACAATTAGGCATGTACCTACTGATGTACCTAGGAACCTATACATACAGTATCAATACATGCTGTTAGCTTAATTTACTATTCAGGTATTGACTTACCTTGTGCCAATAGCAGTTGCGTGTGCAATAGTTGAGGGCTGCCTATGTAGGATGCACACAGTAGACCACCTATACATAACAATTTGCAGGTGGTCGTGTGTGTGTGCCATCCATTTTACTGTGTGTGCAGGTGGAGAAGTGTGTCAGTCCATAGGGGCCTACACTGTCAGTGTATGTGCTATACGTTCCCTCTTTGCCAAGGCATGGGCATATTGGGCATGCCTCTGTCTGCCTACTGGGGCTGACACAAGCTGTTCGTGGTCTGAATACCTCTGTGCCTGTGGTGCCCTTGGCAATTGCAGTGGGCTGTGAGGGCCTTCACCATTATGTCCCTGCTGCAGCTGTTTCCGCAGGATCATATTATGTAGCATGGCACATACTATGAAGATGTGGGCACACGTGCCTGGAGAGTACTGCAAGGCTCCACCAGATATGTCCAAGCAACGGAACTGTGATTTCAGCATCCCAAACACACTCTCTATGATGATTCTGGTTTGTGCGTGTGCCTCATTATGGCGTTCTTGCATGGGTGTGTGTGCATTTCTGATGGGAGTCATCATCCATGGCTCCAGTGCATAGCCAATATCCCCCACAAGGTGGCCATATGGGATGTGCCCCATGACAAATACCTGGTACAGCTGTGAGGCATGCCAGATGTGGGAGTCATGGTAGCTTCCAGGGCTGCCAGCAGACACATTCATGATAATGCCCTGGGCATTGCACATGACCTGGCAGTTGATGGAGTGGTATCCCTTGTGGTTTATGTAGTGCCTACCATGCTCACCGGGTAGTGACTTGATATGTATGTGCGTGCAGTCTATTACATCCAGTACCTTCGGGTAGTCTGCCACACGGTGGAAGAGGTGCATATTTCTGGCCAACTCCTCCTGAGTTCGGGGGAAGTATATATGCTCATTGGCATGTGGTAACATGGCATCCAGGATCTGGTGGAGTACCCAGGATGCTGATGTCTGTGAGATCCCCATGATATCTCCAGATGGCCTTTGAAAGATACCTGTGGCTAGTATTCTCAAGCTTACACACATCTTCATGTCCACTGGGATGGGATCCCCTCTGTTGTTTCTGGCTCTGAGGGATGGCCAGCACAGCTCAATGATTTTCTGTATGATGTCCCTGTCCACCCTGTAATGCTCTACTATCTCCAGATCATCTAGCCCCTGGTAGGTTACCCTTGGTCTGAAAACTCTTCTCCTCCTCCAGTGCCTGAGGTGGTTGTCAACATCATCCTCCACACCACCTTCAGTATCCAATACATGCTGATGAATAACAGTTATGGCAGCTCCCAACATGTACATTGTAAAAGTTCCCCGTCTGATTACACCAATGGTGCAGTGTTTGGGAACACACGAGTGTGTGTGAGGTGCCTTCACACTTTACACTATTGTGCTTTGGAAGCTGATATCATAGGGTGTGTATGTACAATCCGAGCTGCAGGGTATCTTACTTATGTGTTTTACCACAGGTACTGCTATTGTGGTGCCTTTGGTGTTGAATTACATTTGGCTGCCGTGGATCACCTCTTACCCTTGCCTTCACTTTTAAAACCGATTCCCCTCCCATTGTCAGGCATGCATCCAACAGCCTGCTTTCTTGTTTTGTACTTCCCAGCCCAGGATTGTGTTGCAAAATGTGTTCTATAGCCAATTTACTACAGGTTTGCTTTGCTATGCTGTGACAGTTCTCTTTTCTTTGCAATCCGGCACCTCACCATTCCTGTTCTGCAGGATGCTGCTAGCAGCCTAGTTAGCTACCATCAATGGTCCACTGTGAGTTAATAGGTGTTAATTACTTAGTTGTACTCCAATTACCCTACTGCGGCATTTCCTTATTGTCTTCCCGTAACCTTCCTGTTTCGACTGTGGTGCGCGCCGCTTGCAGCCATTTACTGGGTTTCATGCACATTGTCATCCATGTACACATGTGCTTTCAGTCACCTTGTGTGCTCTCAGCTAAGCAAAGCTATGGTTACATCCACACCACTATCCTGCGGCTTTGCTTAGCAATGGACAACCCGGATTAGCAATGCTCCAATGTGCTTACAGCTACGGTGGCACACCCCTCTGCTGATGTCATGTATACCTCCAGGCCACTCCTCAGTGTTATACTGCTATGCCATGTGGTACAGCCTTACGCCAGAAAGGCATTTGAAATTCAGTATTACTTGCCTCATTTGCATGGCATTGACTACCAATTCATAGTTACTGCACCAAACACTGTCACAGACCCTTAGCAACCCTTGCACCTTGGTTGTGGTGTAGCATGCATACCATTGACTATTATGGCGAAATCATGATTTGTGTTACATTGCAATTTTATGACATCTATATATATTTTCTTGTGTTCCCGTTTTTATGTGTTGTGCATGGTTTTTTATGCCATTGGCTGTATATTTAGCCATTGTCATATGTTAACTTTGTAATACATAAGTTTGGTCTGCTTTCATGGCTCCGATGTTCTGTTTGAAAAAATGTAAACCATTTTTTTTTAGTTTATGTTTCTGTGTGCTTACACTATGCCTGCACCACTTCATGAATCACTATGTACCTTCATTTGCATGCTGCACTACTGCGCATGGGGTGATTAGCTTACATCCGCCGAGATCTGTGCAGATCTGGCATATGCTGGTAGTGCACGAGGAATCGGATCGTACCTGAATCGCTTGGTGGGCATATTTGGCGTTAGACTGCCTACGCTATGCCTGCACCTGGCGCAAGCTTCATGAATCCTGGGGTAAGTCTTTAGAAGGGGTAATTTCTGGTGTTTTTTGTTTCGAAGAAATGGAGGAGGTCAATCAGAGTGTGGTTCAACAGTGCCAATGCTTTGTATTCCAGGCATAGATCTCCCCCTCAGCATGCTGAAGGAGAAAGAATACAGGGATAAGGCTTTTAGGCTGTCTGCATATGACATGTTACTTATACCCTGTATTCATTTAGTGAAGAACCTCTGTTGTATTCTTACACATAACATGTTTAGAATATACTGCTTAACATCTAGGGCACATTTCTGCCATTATCAGACTGTGTGTGTGTGTGTGTGTGTGTGTGTGTGTGTGTGTGTGTGTGTGTGTGTGGGTGTGGGTGTGTGTGTGTGTGTGTGTGTGTGTGTGTGTGTGTGTGTGTGTGTGTGTGTGTGTGCGTGTGTGTGTGTAAATATCTATATATATCTATATACATATATATATATATATATATATATATATATATATATAGATATAGATATATATATATATATATATATATGTATATATATATATATATATATATATATATATATATATATATATATATAGAGATATATACATATATATATATATATATATATATATATATATATATATATATATATATATATATATATATAGATATACTGCTCATTCATCTGCCAAGTTTAATTCCACAGAGCATTATCACGAAGGATTAATGGTACAATTTTAGTGTCTATATTATTTGAATGAAAGTTCAACTGTTGATCGCTGTAAACAGCGAAAACGCTGATAATCGATGTCTGTTTTGTGAGATCGTGGTACAGTGAAGATCGGGAAATTTGCCCTTTCCTCACTGCAGTGCGATCTCAGAGTTGGTATATATAATTAGCGGTGGGGTGGGGGGGGTGCAGCCTCCCACAATACAGGATTCAATTATCAGCATTTTCACTGTTTACAGTGATTAACATTTTGAACTTTCATTCAAATAATATAAACCCCAATTCTACAGCAGTTAGCATCGCTGCTTCATAAAACTTGCTTCTCCAGTTTAGTTTTCATATGTGATGCCTTCTCCTTACAGTGTACATGTTTTCCTTGTGTCTGTGGATGATTTATTTTCTTTTTACATTCCTAAGACATGCTATAGATGAAATGGTTATCCTCAAAATTAGCTGTAGTTGCATTTGTCATATGTTAGAGAGTATATCAGCATCCTACAATAGACTACCTTTCTATCAGAGATTAGTTTTTTTTTCACTTTCACCCCCTCAGTGACATATTATGTTCTTGGCACTCTAACCCGTGAATTCCATAAAGCAAGTAATTAAAAAATGAAAGGATATCAAGAATGTAGCCATCATTTCATATGGAATGAGATAATCACGCCAGAGCTCTTTAATCTTATTCACCTGTTAAAGATGAGCATTTTAGAGCCAAACATCAGAAAATGGTCACAGGTTCTACTGGACCATTGCACACTTCCTGATAGTAGCTGACAACACAAGAAAGTGCTTTGTGCTTTGGAGCTGTTAAAGTCATTTGACCTCCTTTCATTTAATTGAATTAATAAACAGAAATGATCCTCCTTTTAATTTGCTCCACGTATTTTCACAATTTTTCACTACATTATGCCCCATATCTTTACTATTTTCATTACATTATTCCCAGACTCTTTATCCCCTAAAATGCAGCACTGTTATTAGACAACTTTTTCCTTAAAAGACATACTGAGGCACTGATTGCAGAATCAGCTTTTGAAAAGAAAGAATACAGCAGCATTATTACAACTCAGCCGGTGGTGTTTTAAGATTATATAGTAAAATGTATAGGGAAAAGTATTTGCAGCCACAGAGCCAATTAAGATACAATGAAGTTTATGAACACCTACTTAGTAAATGTCAGTGAATGTTTTGAAATAAAACACATAAAGCACCCATTTACATGATGACATTATCAATGCAAAGAAGCTATGACTGATACCCAGACAAAACATACACAGTCCAGTGGAAGGAATAAATATCTGTTGCTCTGACCTGAACTGCATTTTGCAGATTAATGGGTATAAGCAAATGCAAATACTGGTTTTATTTGTACTTTGGGACATGAGAAGGCATTTGATTTTTTGCCTGCCCATATCCCTGGGTTAGCAGTAATGTATACATCACACACACACATTCTGCATTCCTTACTGTTTACTTAGTACACAGAGGACAGGGAGAGATTCACTGTTCACATTTTATATTTATGCTGTATGCATTTTGCTTTTTGCTCCCATTTGTTTTTCTTGTTATGCATATTTTCTTCAGCATTTGAAATGAAGTGTGCCCTAGTCTTAAAATAACACCATTCAACACAAGCATTAATAAAAAAAAAATCTACACCGAACCATGAAATAAATAGTGGGAATTACATGAGTCCCATTCAAAAACCTTTTGTCTCCTAAGCTGATGTACAGAGTAAAACATGACAAAATTACACTGTGTTTTCCTGGGCACAAATGAAAATTAATTAATTTTCTTTTTGCTCTCACAGTTCTAGGTGAAAAAGGGGTTAAACAAAATGTGTTTTGAGCAGTAATATTGGAGTATGTTAGTCATGCTCCTTGCTAAAATGGCATGCAAGTGGTCACTGTGAGAATGAAATAGATTTTTTAGCACCTCAGAGTGTGTATCAGTTCTGGTGTTTTGCCTCTTTATAATTAAATAAACTTTTATAGGCATGGAATGGAAAATTCAAGGATCAAAACCAAATTGAAAAATTCTGGAAAGCAGAAGCAACATAAAATCTGCTGTATGTCTTCTTAGACGTATGCACAGCTAATAGATGAAAGGTAATAAACACTTGCAGAATGGCAGTCCTTTGAGTAAACACTTCAATCAGCCTTGCAATGAATTGCGCTTACAGCATTTTTTAATAAAACACATTTGCTCTGTTGTTATGGATTACATTGCAACCTTGCTGCCTTTAATGTAAAATGGTAATGCTCACTATGTTTTCAAGACCCTTTGTTTCAATTAATTTGTAGGTTTCTTTTCAGTCTACAAATGTCAATTCTGACATTTTAATTAAATGTGGTCTTATCTAAAAATTAAAGTACTAATGATCCCTGAGGGAAAAAAATTAAAACTTAACATTTAGAAGTATTTAAGACTTTTGTACATTCTTTCTTCCTTTCCTGTGTTTGTAATAGAAAAAATGTCAATCTGCCCAAAATTTACTGGTTTCAGCAGAGATGGACTCAGGAAACTCATTCTCTGTACAGGCATTATTTCAAGACATTCACTGACAGAAAGTGAATAATGTAATATATGTGGTAACCTTGTGCTGGAAATAAAACTATTGAATACCCTTGTTAACAAACTGGCTAAATGGCACGTGAATAACCTATTACGGTGCAGAATTGGATAGCCAAATGTAGGCGTGAAAATAAAAAGAAGAAGGAGGAGGATGCCTAATACTGAGACATCAAACCACATTTTTTTTTTAATTTGCTTCCGGAAGTTTTAGTCAATGCACTATTTCTCAATAAGGAACATAGTACAAAGGATTAGTCCAGATAAAATCACATTAGTTAGCAAATCAAGGAGACTCTTTCTGATACCTTCCCTGTGGGATGACTAAAGATGCCTTTTTAAAGTTTTAAGTAGTTTATTCAGTTAAGCAAGTAGATGGACAAGTGCTTTTGTTCTAATATGTTACATTCAACAGGTTAGTTATTTAAAGACCATTACAGACAATGGTGGGAGGGTCCAAGGGCACTGATTGGAGTACAATATGGGAGATAGAAAAACAAGGACCCAATCCTAAAGCTTAGAGGTTAGTCCCTTATTGGAATAATCAGGAAAGACCCTTGAGGATTTACCAGCTCAGCTTCCTGTGGAACTTCATTCTTGGAAGATTTTTTTTAAGTATAAACAAACATGACAACACACCATGAGCAACCACTAAAGAACTATATTTAAGAAAACACTTTCACCTGCACTTCATCAGGTCCATCTTATAGAGTGGTTTACACTATGATCATTGAAAATGCCTGCTTTTATAAGGGTAAAAAATGTTTGAGGAAAAGTATTTGTAGCCACAGAGCCAATTAATTAGCACATAATATGAGAAGCTGTTTCTGTCTCAGTGGAATTCATATTCCTTGGATCCAATTATGAAAGCTTTATTACAGAACTTTTTTTCAGACTGATTTGTCCTTATCAGTGCTTATCACATGTAATAAAGAGGCTGTGCCCACTTTTACAGGGCTCATATCTCTTGAAATATCCACGTAAAACACCAAAGGACACACCACGAGAAGTGAGAATAAAACCGTCTTTTATTCCATACAAAACAAGAAAAGGATAAGCGCTTTCGCGTGCGCTGTGCACGCTTCTTCAAATCTGATCTCTTGAAATATATTATGAAAGGATAATATTGTATAGCAACAAAGGTTTACAGTGCCTGGTTATGACAGGCTCATTTACATGATTAATGTGACCAGGCCCCATTCTTCTTCCTCCTCCTGATGAAGACAGCCCATTTTATATGCAAGGGAGGTAGTCATTTAAAGCCACAACAAGTGACTCTCATATTTCTACAATACATGCATCCAGAGAAATAGCTTACAGTGGAAACAAGACACACTGCTCATTTTTACAGAGCTCATGAATATACCTAAGTAGGAGGAAAACTTAAGTACAGGCTTTCTGTGCCCATGTAATAAAAATCCACTAAGTGGTGAACTGCAGAGTATGCAAAACCTTTAATAAAAATATGAATCTTAGATCTTCTTTGAGCACAGGCAAATTGTGCCTATGGTGTATAGAATATAGCAGTATGGAGTGGTCCCCTTGGATAATAATTTTCATTGTACTGCAGATTATAGAAATGTTGTTAAATGCAAGCCAAGTTGCAAGAGTATCTATACCCAGTCCTGTGGGTAACTGCAGTGAGAGGAAGAATGCTCCTGGTATCAGAGTATGGTTATATGGTGCTCCAGTCTGGTGTCCCCTCACTTTCATGCTTTCTCATGAGTCTATGAGTTAGTGAGGGCTCTTCTGTTCAGATTCTTCCTCTCTTTAGGTTCCAGGTAATGGCAAAAGAGAACTAGATAGCTCTGTACCAGGCTAGAAACTGGAAGGGATAAAGTGGAAGGGCAGTTAACCATTTTCCTGACAGAGGGGATGGTGCCATGAGGCCTGTAATAGGGTTAGATAATGTAAGAGGCAGGTATAATCAGAATGTCTAAGGGTCAGCTCCTGGCATTTTCTCCTGTCTACCTGATGAATCTGGGCATCTTGGTGCAATGCAGCAATTGCCTCATGTACACAGACAATCCTCTCCTCCTACCACCCAACACTATAACCTGTGAGAGATGCACTTATATAGCCAAACTGGAAGCAAAGCTCTCTTCACCCAAGACTGGACTAGACAGTCAAGAGGAGAAGGTAAACACTTCCACCACGTCACACTCATCACATAGTCCCTCAAAACCTACACCACCAAAACACACACATAGAAACACAAAACACACACCTACATTCACGGAGGCTCTCAATAAAAACCTGCCCAAGCAACAGGGACCTCCAAAGCAGAAACGCAAGTAAACTCCACCTCCCAACACAACCCAAATGACACATAGCCCACAATCTCAGTGTGCCACTCAACCACAGCCCATAAGGGCAACGTACCCAACATTCTAGTTATAGGTGACTCTATAGTCAGGCACACTGATGTTTCACTCACCAGGCTAAACAAGGAGAAAGTTACTGTCAGCTGCCTGTTGGGTGCCAGGATCCACCACATAACACATGCACTCAGGTCACTCCACAACAAGTACAAATATGACTCTATCATTGTCCATGTTGGTTTGAATAACCTGAGACATACCTCCCTGGACTACATGAAAAGAGTCATGGAGGAGCTCTCTGATCTTGTAGCCCAGGCAGGTATGATCCTAGCCCTGAGTAGAATCCTGCCATCACCCAGAATGATACCACAGTACAAGGACAAAATGATTGACTTCAACAATTGGCTAAGCTTCTGGTGTCATTCTAAGGGGATCCAGTATTTGTCTGCCTGGGATGACATGATCGAAAGACCACTATGCTTTGCCAGAGATGGCCTGCACCTGTCACCCTTGGGATTCTGGATACAGGCTAAGGCTCTTGCCACCCCTATAGTGCCTTTTTTAGGTAAGGTTCAAATGACAAATATACCACCATAACAGGTACAAACAAGCAAAATCTGAGGATAATGCTACTCAATGCTAGAAGTCTAAACCTCAAAATGCCCTCATTCAAGGCACTCCTTAAAATGGAGAACATTGACATCTGTGCAGTGACAGAGACCTGGTTCAAAGCTCCAGAGAGCTCCCCTGCATTACCAGGCTATAATTCATACCACATCTTTCGGCCACCTAACCCGGACTGAAGCACTAAAGGTAGAGGCGTGTCCATATTCATTAAGGATATCCACACCTCCAGGTTAGTTGCACAGCATAATGCATCCAAGATTATCCAAGTGCAATTAACTCTGGGCAAGACCGCAATCCAAATTATAGCTTACTACAGACCCCCTACTATGCCCCAAGATTCCCACTCCTCATTTCTTGATACACTGGAAAATAGTAGGGTACAACTCAACACCCTAATAATGGGCGATTTCAACTACCCCACCATTAACTGTGAAAACTACTCAAGTACCAACTCTTTTGCTCAACATTTTCTGGAATTCATAAATTCCAAAGCCTTGGATCAACTTATTTACACCCCCACCAGGGGCAACAATATCCTAGACCTGGTCATTGCCAACATGGGCGACCAGTGTTCCACACCAGAAGTCAATTCCTCGTTGGTCAGATCCGACCACAAGCTAATCACCCTAGACATCCACATCCTGTCCGCACCCCCATTAGGGAAACCACCGTAAAAAAATTCTCCAAAGCCAGCCTCACACTTCTTAAGACAGAAGTGTCTAACTTCATGACACCCATGCAGACTAACAATAGAGGTACGACTGCTGAATCCTACACAAATGCACTTTATAAGCACTTACACAAGTCCATGAATCATGCTATCCCTAACAGAACCAAGTTGCCATCCTCCGAAAAAAGAAAGCCAATCTGGTGGTCCTCTGCCATAAACAAACTCTACAACAGAAAAAAGAAACTGAAACTGTTGCAAAAAAGAGTAAAATCTCATGACTGGAGGAGCTCCCTGGTCAGCCTCAGTAAGAAGCTGAGATCCCTCATAAAATACTCCAAAGCTAATTATGAAAACAAAATTGCCACTGACTCTAAAGACAACCACAAAGCATTCTATAGCTATTTCAAGAATCTCAATGGCAGCACTCAGATCTGCTCGGAGTTACAGCACAATGGCACTAAATATACAGAACCAACTGATATTGCCAACATCCTGGCAGATAGATTCAGTGCTAACTTTACCCCCCTCTCACCCCCTAGAGGGCCCATCTCTATGCCGGAAGAATGCAAAGTTCCTATAATCATGGCTGCACAGGTACAAAACACACTCTCCAAAGCCAAGAACACAGCATCCATGGGATCTGAAAATATCCCAGGCTGCATTCTACATGAACTACAGAATGAACTGACACCCCACCTAAGTACCATGTTCAATCATAGCCTCACCTCAGGCTTTGTGCCCACTGAATGGTGCACCGCGATGGTTATCCCACTCCACAAAGGGGGAACCATGACGGACTCTGGGAACTACCGCCCCATTAGCCTGATGAGCCTGGAACTCATAAACAAAGACATTGGTAATCTCCAAACTCTGGACCGCACCCAGTTCGGGTTTGTAAAAGGCAGATCATGTCTCCTACACCTGACAGACTTTTGTGAAGCAGTCACCAAAGCCATAGGTGAGGGTAAGGTGGTTCACACAGCCTATCTAGATCTCACCAAGGTTTTCAACACCATACCCCACTCTGGAATTATAGATAAACTCACTAAACTAGGTATAAATCCCTATGTCACAAGATGGGTTGCCAACTGGCTCACAGACAGAACCCACACTGTGAAAGTAGCAGACTCCAAATACGACTTCAGACCAGTGACAAGTGGAGTACCACATGGTTCAGTCCTGGGTCCTCTCCTGTTTGGTATCTACTTCTCTGAAGTACAGGCTAACACAGAAGGTCTTTGGCTAATGAAGTTTGCAGATGACTGCAAACTGGGAGCCATAATCGAAACTCCTAACGATGTGGACATCCTACAAAAGGGCCACACTGAGACAGATGCTTGGTGTCAAAGCCACGGCCTGAAGCTAAATGCCAAAAAATGCATTGTCATCCCATTTGGTAAAAACTCTGTACCCATGAACTACCACATAGGTGGTAGTCTACTTAACACCGAAAGTGTGATAAGAGACCTTGGGACACAGGTGGACAGTAGTCTCTCCTTTGATAATCGCCACAGTGGTCAGGAAATCTTTCTACGTGGCACACCTCATCACAAAAGGTTTTTCATCCAGAAAAAAAAAGAGGTCATTGTTCCCCTCTACTCATCACTCATTAGTCCCATTATAGAGTACAGCACCCCTTTTGGTATGTACCTCATAAGACATCTACAACAATTGGAGAGGCCACAGAAATACCTCCCAAAGAGGATTACTGGCCTCAAACAGATGCCCTATGCAGACTGTCTCAAAAAACTCCAGCTTTACTCCATCGCATATCACCTACTCAGAGGCAATCTCTGCCTAACACACAAAACTATGTGAAACCCAGAGCTGTTGGACATGGTCCACTTAAAGAAATCCCAATCCCACCGAGCTACAAACTCAAGGGACCTAAACCATGTCACCACAATAAATAGAACATGCTGGAGGGATAGATTCCTGTCCTAGAAACTTCCCATACTCTGGAACAAACTACCTATCTATATCAAACAAAGCTCCTCATTAGCACTCTTCAAGAAAAATCTTGATGATTGGATGGGAAATAGAAAATTCACCCTGGGGATCACTTCTGTGGCTCTGCTTGACAGGGGTTAATATGTCTGTAGTGCCCAGGGTCAGTAGACACACCACCTTTGTACAGGAGGATAACAGTGGTTGTTTTCCATTCAGGTGGGATGAAGCTGGTGCTTAGAGTGTGATTGAAAAGAGTAGCTAATGGTGATGCTAATTCTTGTTTGAGCCCATGTAGGATGCAGCCTGGGATGTTATCAGGCCCCATTGATGTTGTGTTTTTGGCCTTAGAGAGATTGTTTACAACCTGCTCTTTAGAGATACAAGGTAGGAGACTGGTGGTAGGGATGTCAAGAAATACGTCTGGTGGAGACAGGGGAGTGAAGTTTCATTTGCTTAACAGCACCAAATGGACACATCTTCCAACAAACTACAAGTGGATACACCCTCCAACAGACTTCAATACCAGGTGCACGGATCTACTAACAAATTATACAACCAAGTGTACACATTGTACAGCAAACTACAGCACCAGCTGCACACAGCATCCAACAAACTGCAATACCAAATGCTCACATTGTCCAGGTAAACTACAGTGTCAAATGTACACATCCTCCAATAATCCACAACAAGTATACACATCATCCAACAAATCACAACTTGTGCATACTTCCTGTGGCAACCTACTACACTAAATGCATATATCATCCAGCCAATTGTAGCACCAAATGCACAGATCTTCAAAAAGACTGGAACTTCAAGTGCCCCACATCATCTAACAAACTACAACATCAATTAAATATATCATTTCACAAACTACACCACCAACACATCCATTTTCCAATGAAGTGCAATAAGTACATCCATTATGCAACAAACTACAACACTAAATATAAATGACATCCAGAAAACTAGAAAAACAAAGGCATACATCCTCCATTAAACTACAGGTGACACATTCTAAGAAACAACAACACCAACTATGCACAACATCCAATAAAGCACAGAAAGTACACACATCCATTTTTGGACATATGGATGATGAACTTGGAAATATGGCATTATACACAGTTTCACAATGGCATAGCCTATAGTACTGTACATCATCCTCTGTGACAGAGTGCATTCATCTGCATGCAGATTCCAAAGTAAAGCACATAACAGTAACATGTATATGAGTGGCATAACTATAATAATGCCAGTACTGACTGGCAATGAAAGTGCTCTACTGAGTGGTGTACTGATGTTCAGTAAACAAGCACACAAAGCCCTCACCTTTGTGTAATCCTTCACCCTCAATGGGTACAAACACTAGCACAGCAGATTGAAACTCTTGTTCTAAAATGGCTTGCAATATGAAAGTAATTCAGGAAAACATAATACTATTTGCGTTACTACTTTCAAAGGCACTTTGGCTATATGGATAAAAATGCATCATTTCAGGATATTTCATCCAGACTCTGGCACAACTTGCTATGAGGGAAAGGTCAGTATGCTTTTGTTTTCTTGTATTTTGCACTACTTTGCATTTTGTACTACTTTATTGCCTTCTTTATTTATTTAACATTTGTTTACTGGGAAAGTCTGAATGGAACAATGCCAATTTTCAGCAGAGGCCCATGAAGAAATGCTCCAGACGCATGTCTTTTTCTATTTTGTATATTGTGATTCGTTTTCTTTACACCATCTTTTACTTGTATTCTGCTTTTAATTGCATATTAAAACTAGGAAAGAGACCACAGTTGTGTCTCTTGGGGTCACACACAATTTTTTTTACACCCTCTCACCCCGGAGCAGTTGTGTTTTTAAACTCAACTGTCTTTCTAGTTACCTGCCCCTTATGTTATTTTGACTATGTATCTTCTTCCTGCTCCCCATTCATTGGCTGTTGTAAGTACAAAATTATCATTTTGTCAAATCCCTCCACTTCAACTATTTACATTTATTGGCCATTCCATTGTAGTCCATAGAACCAGAATGCAAAGTGCCCACCCCCTTTCAATATCTCCTGCTCTTTTAAAATTAGTGGCTATCCACTTAGACAGTTAAAGCTTAAATTATCCCCTTTTTCATATCTAACTACTTAGTCCACACTGAAATGCTTAGGATATTAACTCATTGTTTCCCATCTTATCTTTAAAATCTGTAACATTTATTGCAAGAACATCAGTTATTGGAGAGTCAACATGCTACCTGTCAGTAGTCATCTTGGAATTATTGATTCTGTTTTCTCCTGGTAAGAGAAAGAGCACATGGACATTATTTCCTGGAGACTGCAGATCACCAATGAGTCTAATAACTGCTTCAGAGGTGACAGCTTGGAATTTGTGGTTATATTCTACACCTGGTGAGAGAAGGAGTAGAATGCATTGATTCCTGACTGTTTCTGGTTGGGCAGTGCAGGTCTGTGCTTGAAGTTCCTGTTTGGTCTGGCTGCTATTCAAGGCATCTACCAGGAAAAGGCTACAACAAGCCAACAAACCCTTGCATCATCTGGGACAAGGCAGTAGATCACCAAACAGGCTGTGCCCTGCTTATCATCTTGGGATCGGTGCTAATGTTGTGCTTCTGGTGAGAGAAGAAGCAAAGGAGCATTGTATCCCAACAAAGTGAAACTGTGGTGAGACCAGCAGTAGTAGTAGACAGGCAGTAGCCATTCATACGTTCCCCTTTTTTCGTCATTCTTGACAAGCTAATTCTTTGTTTTCAATAAGTACTGCTTGATTTGTTTCTAACTTCAGTATATCTTCCTACATACTTCATCCTTAAATTTTCAAGGTCTACTTATTAGTTTCCCCTCAAGTGCTTGGCAGTGTGCTGTACAGACACAGACACCTTAAGTGACATTTTTCCTGTTAAAGCACGATTAAAATTTCACCAATACCTAGTTGCACGCAGGACAACTAGTTTGCAGTGACGAGCACTGTCCTCAGATTTGCAATCAGGATACTACTGACATTACTTTATATTCTTATTCCAACTGTCTAATCAATTAAAAAAAGGGTTTGTTGCCATTGATATTAACTTTCTCCACTATGTCTGTTACCAACTTGGTAGATATGGGCATCCTTAGGCAATGTAGAAATTGCAGCATGTTTTTTTGACAACCAGTTAATTCTCAAACAGACATGGAATGTGAGAGATGTATTTACACAATGCCACTGGAGGCAAAGCTATCACATAAAAGTACTGTTAATGTCAATAAGGTTGTCAGTAGTACACACGCTGCACCCATCACACACAATTCAAAGCAGACACATAGACCCATATATACTGAGGCACTTACATGTAACCTTCATAAACCACAAAGACCTCTTAGACAAAGTACACATAAGAAATACCCTCAGCAGCCCCAAACACACTCTTTCAGAACAACACCCACATCAACACATATAGCCACATCTTATGGAGCCTCTACTTCTAAGCCCATAAGGCAAGCCACAACATAGTCCAATATTCTGGTCATTGGAGACTCCATCATGAGACACACCGATGGCCCCCTCACCAGGCTGAGTAAGGAGAAAGTCACAGTCATTTGTTATCAGGAGCTAGGAACCACTAAATTATGCATGCACTCAGGTCATTGGACCACAAGTACTAATATGACTCAGTCATAGTCCATGTGAGTGTAAATGACTTGAGACATACCTCCCTAGACTATATGAAGAGACACATCATGGAGCTCTCAGGATATTTGTCCCAGGTTGGTATGAGCCTAGCATTGAGCAGCGTTTTACCTTCTCCAAAGATGATGCCACAATATGACCAAAAGATGACTGACTTTAATAATTGGTTTAGTTTTTGGTGTCCTTCTAAGTGAGTACAGTATTTGTTAACATGGAAGGAGATGGTTAACAGACCACACTGCTTTGCCAGGGATGGCCTGCACCTCTTCCATCTAGGCTTTTGAATATTAGCTAAAACATTGTCTTCCCCATAGGCCCTTTTTAGGTGATGACAAACTGAAAGTACTTCCAACATAGCAAATCAAAACCAAAAAATCTAAAGATATTACTGCTCAATGCTAGGAGTATAAACAAAGAACTCCACTCGCTAGAAGCTGTCTTCACCCTAGATAATGCCGATGTCTGTGCTGTCACTGAGACATGGTTTAAAGCTGAGGATATCACACCGACAGTGTAAGGTTATACTGCCTTCCACACATTTAGACGAGCTACTACACAGGCAGGGACTAAAACTGGAGGTGTCTCAATTTACATTAAAAATAAATATACCTCAAAGCTGGTCAAACAGGACAAAGCACTTGAGCTACTCCATGTTCAAACCACCATAGACAAAATCCAATATCACCTCCTTGCAAGCTATAGGTCCCAGTCTATGAACCAGGAAACTAGTTCCATATATTTAAGCTTACTGGAAACACTCACCATCCAACCCAATACTATATTCATGGGAGGCATTAATTACCCCTCTATTAACTGGGAATCCTATACAATGCCAAATGTACAAGCACAGAGATTGTTGGATTTTGTAAACACAAACTCCCTGGACCAGATTGTCAATACACCAACCAGAGGTGCAGCCATAATGGATCTGGTCCTCACTAATATGGGAGAGTGCTGCACACCCCTAGTGTAATGTCTTACCCGGTAAAGTTAAACCTCAAAATGGTCCAATATGAAGTAAAAATAAAACCTGGTCCCCAAGCTAATCTGGAATATTCCGGAACTAATTTAAGGCTAACTTCCTGCTATTAACTTATAACCTGAAAAAATTTCAGGTTCCCATAAACCTTGAGAACACTGCCTATGCAGAACTGTTCATAGAAACCCTATACAAACATGTTAATAGCTGCACCAGATATACCCATTAGGAAGAAGTACAGAACTAACTCAAAAAGCAAGACACCCTGGTGGAATCACAAAATCAATAGGCTGTATAACAGAAGAAAAAAAATCATGACAAAAATTAGCAGGTGCAGCACCCAGCAAGATAAAAGCACTCTTATCAAACTAAACAAACAAACAACTCAGAGGAAAAATAAAGTCTGCAAAAGGCAAATTTGAGGTAAATTTCGCTTCCCAGGCCAGGGACAGCCACAAGGCATTCTTTAGCTATGTCTGCAACCTCAAAGGCAATACACAGTTGTATGCAGAGCTCATTGTAAATGGAGCCACCTATACTGAGCCAGAAGATATAGCAAACCTACTGGCTGACAAATTCATCTCCAACTTTACCCCTCTCTCCCCCTCAACCTTCCCTCAGGAAATATCATCAAATATAACTCTCGCTGCTGTCACTTGAGAACAGGTCCTTAATGCTCTCGCTAAGGCCTAGAACACTGTATCTGTGGTCCCAGACAATATCCCAGGATGCCTTCAAAATAGCACGAAACATGACCTATCAGGCCCTCTGAAATTGCTATTTAACTGTAGCTTCCAAACAGGCTTTGTGCCTCATGAATGGAGAACAGCAACAGTCATCCCCCTGCACAAAGGTGGGCCATCTACAGACCCTGGGAACTACTGACCCATAAGTCTCACTAGACCTATATGTAAAGCCATGGAAAGAATGATCATGGAAATGATCAATAATGATATAGTAAATCTCCAGACACTGGACCCAACCCAGTTTGGTTTTGTCAAGGGCAGGTCATACCTACTCAGCCTGGTGGACTTCTTTGAGAAGGTCACCAAAGCAATGGACGAGGGCAAAATGCTTACCTCCACCTATCTACACAGATAGGCTAAAAGCCCTATCCCTATACTCAGTTTCATACAGACTTCTCAGAGGTGACCTCTGTCTGGCATACAAGGGGATCATGGACCCCACCTTGATGGGACTGCTGCATATCCGCAAGTCAAGCTTCACTCAAGTAACCTGCACATGTGGCCTCAACCTGGTCTGTGACATCAACAGGACTTGATGGAGGGACAGATTTGTGTCCCAAGACTCCCTCATCTATGGAATAGACTCCATCTCCACATCAAACCGAGTACCTCTTTACCCCTTTTTAAATGCAACCTGAATAACTGGATGGGAATCAGAAAATAAATCCCTGGGATTCCACCCATGTCCCCTGCTGGACAGGGACATTGGGTGCCGAATTGTCTAAACATGGGCTAAACTCTTGGCTAGGCTTATAAGGGCCTCAGGCCCAATAGCCTACTAACCTTTTATGATCCTATGATCCTATACCTTGACCTGGCCAAGGCATTTGACACAATACCTCACTCAGGCATTGTTGATAAACTCAAGAGGTTATGTAGAAACTCGGTAGATAGACAACCGGCTCACACGCAGGATCCAGGAAGTCAGATCCTCAGGGATCAGTCCTTGGACTGCTCCTTTTAGACATTTACTTGTCTGAAGTCAAAGCCAATGTCAATGGTCTATGGCTGACTAAATTTGCAGATGATTACCAATTAGGAGCTGTCATTGAATCCCGCACCAACACAATTGTTCTCCAGGAAGGGCTGACACAGACAGACAACTGGTGTCAGAGCCATGGACTAAAACTAAATGCCAAGAAGTGCATAATAATATCCTTTGCAAAGTCATCCACTACTGGTAACTATCATATTGACAACACACCCCTTATTGCTGACCCAGTAGTCACTGACTTAGTGATGCACATAGACAGTAATCTAGCCTTTGACCATCACATGTTTACAGGAATGATGAAATCATTCTATGTTGTGCAACTTATAAACAAAGTTATGGCATCTAGGTCCAAGGAAGTCTTTGTTCCATTGTATCTGGCATTCATCAGACCTATCAATGAGTACAATGCCCCCTTTGGTATGTAAGTAACCAGCCATCTCCAACAATTGGAATGCCCTCAGAGGTTCCTCACTAAAAGAATACAGGGCATAAGTAAAATGTTTATGCAGACTGGCTTAATGCCCTAACCCTGTATTCTGTCTCCTACAGGCTGCTGAGGGGAGATCTATGCCTGGCATACAGGGCATTGACAGACCCCACACTGCTGGACCTCCTGTATATCCACAAAAGTAACATCACCAGAATTACCAATTCTAAAGACTTAAACTTTGCCTGTGTTATAAATAGGAGCTGCTGAAGAGGCAGGTATGTATCCCAGAGACTACCCTGTCTCTGGAACAAGCTTGCCATCCATGTGAAGCAGAGTTCCTCCTTACACCAATTCAATTGTAACTTGGACAATTGTATGGGGAACAGGAAATTCATCCTCTGTTTGGCACCTATGTCTCTAATGGACACTGGCAACCTGTAAATGGTTCATCTCCCAGACCCCTGCTTGTAAGTGTTTCATCTCCCAAGCCCCTGCTTACACTTAATAGAGGTACCAGAACTTATCAGAGATTTGGGATGCATGGCTAGGCTTAAAAAGGCCCTTGTGGTCATTAGTCTAGTAAACCCTCTATGAACATATAAGATGTTCAAAATATATTAGCAAGGCCCCACCTTTCCCACTACATTCCAACTCCTATTACTGGTGGGGGGGGGGTACACTTTTTTCACACTGACTATTAAATCAAATTTAATCAGTTTTAACATATACTGCAGTGGCATTTCAGACCTCAGAATGGATATTCTACGAATAAGAATTACATTGCTTATCAGTGCTGTACCCCACATATTTTTAACATTTTGTCTCAGTATATTAGTAACTGTTTCAGTTATGATGCATTTCATTTTTAAAATATTTCTTTGTAACTTTACTACAACTAGATGATTTATAAAATTCTACATATAGGACCTCTTCTCTTGAACAACTAATTCACTAAACCATGGATATTTCTGTCCCAATAGAGCATTCCAGACAGGCAGCATTATTTCATACAATGACTGCTATATCCCATTTAATGTATGATTGATTACTGACACATCAGATTTCACGTTGTGCACCCCAAAGATGAGTATTTTGAAGATTTGTTCTAAAATATTTATAGCAATGTTAAGAAATCGTCTTACTCTGCTAAGTATGTTCTTGTGACTCTGTTTAGCTTTCATTTTTTGTAACAGATTTGCCAAATGCCATTCACTGTGACTTTCATTGTGAAAAGCAACACTATCCTTTCACGGTATCCAACCACCCAAATACAAGTCTTGTGCTTGTTCTGCACCCCACCTTACACATTCACGTTAACTGCTTATTAGCCAAGGTAATATTCTCTGAATTCATGTTCAGTACTTGTTTCCCAGGCTCAAACCTTCCTGCCTCCTGGATTCATTTGTGTACTCATTGTCTACTGTCATCCCTTCCTTCTCCCATATTCGTTCTCATTCTTTATCATCTAGGACCACTTGCTCTTCCTACAATTATGTCAATTTTCACCCTTTAAAATGTGCCACTGCACGTTATGTTGATGTCTTACAGCTTCAACATCTCAGGTGTGTTCCTAAACTACAGTTGTTCTCTCAACTTTTTTGTATTCTCGTTCTGTCAAAATGAGTTTGCTCCGAGTAATATGGTTTCCTCTTATATCACAAAGTCATAACCTTTGCCTTTGTCCTTGCCCTTAGTAGTTTGTTTATGGCTAAACTGGGCCTGAACGATAAGTTTGCTGCTGAGTTATTAAATGGTTATCTACATAAAAGAGAAAAAGAGGTGAAGCTGTAGTGGTCAGAAATTCATTCTTATAATTCTATCGAATGACATTTTTATGATCACACCTAAAGGACTATAACACAATAACACAAAAATAAGTGGTGTGTAATGTTAGTAAACAATTGTTATAATAATAATGTCTATCTCTTAAATTGCAGTAGTGTTGGGATCCACAATTAACTTTTAGACATACACGCAATACCCCATTTTATTGTGAAAATACCGTATGTACAAGTAGTACACAAAAGAAAAGGTTTCTGTCTAGAATATGATGCAGGGACAGGGTGTTCATCTATGCTGCTAACAACCTGAGTTTGGAAGTAGACTGGGAAGTGGGGGAGGTGAGTTTGAAAGTGGACTGAGTCTTGGGGGGGGGGGGGTGAGCTTGGAAGTGGACTGAGTATGGAGGGAGGTAGAATGAAATGTCTGATCACCTGCTTTACTATCCTGGAGGGAAGGCTGCAGAGAGATGACTGAAACTACAATCTCTAACGTAGACCAGGAGTCTTACATTCCAATTTTATAAAGAAAAATGTCATGACATCCAGCAATGAGTGGGCCAATTCAAGCAACAAGTGCTCTGATCTCATTACATGTGAATGTCTCTCATAAGGTTACCAGATGGGCACCATAGCACAGTGTTTCCTGACACATGCCAGTCAACTGCTTGCTGTAGGGATCTTACTCTTCAGATCTAAGAATTGCACAAGTGGCTCAGACCTAAGGTTGACAAACAAAAAATGGAAAAACTAAGCTGTCTCTTGTGACAAAGTTGATTTGGTTACAGAAATGTTGGACATTATTTGGTCTTACAATTTTTTGGAGTTTAATTCTATCTATTACCAACAGGTCAATGGAGTAGCGACAGAGGCCACGATGGTCCCTAGCTGCACTAATGTTTTCAAGAATGGTTGGGAGAAGGCAAATATCTTCTCCACTGTTTGTTTTGAAAATATTATTACTTAAAAAATGCTTTTTTGACTATGTTGTTTTGGTTTGGAGGGGTGAAATTAATCTGCTCAATGCATTTTTAGAGTAGATTAATACTGTGTCTCTGTATTTAAGATTTATCTTTGAGAAAAGTTTGGAAAGTCTCAGTTTTGTAGGTTAATAGGTTCATAGGTAGGTACTAGGCTATCAGCCCAAGGGCCTACGTAATCCTAGCCAGCAAGGTTCCATAGCTTACGCCACCCAAGAAAGTTATTTTCCTGTGCCACTGTCCAGCAGAGACACAGAAGTGATCCCCGGGGTGTATTTCCTATTTCCCATCCACTCATCAAGATTTTTCTTGAAGAGTGCTAATGAAGAACTATGCTTGACATAGATGGGTAGCTTGTTCCAGAGTATAGGAAGTCTCTTGGACAGGAATCTATCCCTCCAGCATGTCCTGTTTATTGTGGTGACAAGGTTTAGGTCCCTAGAGTGTATAGCTCGGAGGGATTGGGATTTCTTTAGGTGTAGCATGTCCAACAGCTCTGGGTTTGACATAGCTTTATATGTTAGGTAGAGATCACCTTGGAATAGGAGATATGCTATGGAGTAAAGCTGGAGTATTTTGAGGCGGTCAGTGGAGGGCATTTGTCTGAGGCCAGTAATCCTCTTTGTGAGGTACTTCTGTGGCCTTTCCAGCTGCTGCAGATGTCTTGTGAGGTACATTCCAAAAGGGGCATTGTACTCTATAATGGGTCTAATGAGCAACGAGTAGAGGGGAACAATGACCTCTTTTTTCCTGGATGAGAACCCTTTTATGATGAGGTGTGCCACGTAGAAGGACTTCCTGACTACTGTGGTGATGTGACTATCAAAGGAGAGCCTACTGTCCACCTGGGTCTCAAGGTCTCTTATCACGCATTTGGTGTTAAGTAGGTTGCTGCCTACATGGTATTTCATGGGTACAGAGTTTTTACTAAAGGGGATGACACTGCACTTTTTGGCATTGAGCTTGAGGCCATGGCTCTGACACCAGGCATCTGTCTCAGTGAGGCCCTTCTGTAGGATGTCTGTAGATGTAATTGTATATAAAGGAGAAGATAGGCTACGGCCAAAGATTTATAAAAAGGAAGTTCAAAATAATACTTATTTAAGTTATGACAGCATGCACCCTAAGAGAATCAAATCCAGTTTAATTAAAGGTCAACGTAAAAGAATAGACATGCTTACACAGAATGATTCTGATTTTTTTTGAAAGAAAGTGAAGCTCTGTGTTATAAATTTGTTAACGGGTTATTCAGACAGAATCATGAAAGAGAAATATTATGAGACAGTTGAAGTAAGAAGGGTGGAGAGAAAAGTGATAAGAAAGAGATTAAAAATAAAGGATTTAACACTTCCATGTAAATAATAAGTAGTGTAGATGAACAGATGATTAAAGCTGTTATTGTGGGCAACTGGAAAGTTTTAAGTATGTTCCCTGAAATCAAAAAGTTGCTGGGGATAAGCCTTTATTTGTTCACAAAAAGTGTAAAAGCTCTAAGAATTATTTTCAGTCCAAGATGAATTTACCCCCAGGCAAATATAACAAAATAGGAATATTTAAATGTTTAAACTGCAGCCTTTGTAGTTACTTATTGACTGGGATTACTGAGTTCAAAATAAGGAATGCTGGCATACAAATTAAAGGCAGGTTCTCCTGTAATTACAAGTTTGTAGTCTACCTTACTCTATGTGATTTTTGTGGAATATTCTACGTTGGGAGAACTATAAGAGAGTTGAACCGAAGAATCTATGAGTATCAGCATGCTATAAATATTACAGTTGAGAAAATGGTCTCAGAAAGCATTATAACCAAAGCAACTGTCCGGGGAATTTTAAAGTGGTTGTCTTAGAACAGATTATAAATTATGAAAACTCATTTGATGCTGAAGAAGAACTTGATTGGAGAGATTACTTGTGCTAGCTAAGGTTGGATGCTTATCATCATCCTGAGCTGAATGACAAAGAGAATTTTAAAGTTTATTTAAAAAGAAAGAGTCCTGGACACTAATTATTTTAGTCATGTGACTTTTTAATTGCTTTAAAAAGGCATGTTTTTAATTGTTACATTCAGTCTGCAAAACTCTTGTAGAAAAATGAAAGCGCTTACTGAATGTTTTAATAAACTGTGATTTTAAGTTTTTCTTAGCTTTTCAGCCATTTCTGTTATTATTATTATTATTATTATTATTATTATTATTATCAGATCTAAGATTGCCGAAAATGAGAAAATAAGCTGCAGAGTAACCCAAAAAAATTGGATAGAGAGAGAGAAATCAGAGGACAATGTTAGGTCAGGTAGGGAATAGGGAACAAGCATCACAATCATGTCAAATAAAAAAATAAATCCAAAATGTTCTACTGTTCAGGCAATTGCAAAAACAAATACATTTAATGCAGGACTGTCCATAAAATGTATATGAAGCAGTTTTCTGATTAGATATTTAGCTGTCACATTGAATCTTTATAACATAGACTCTCTTCTGTTTTATCTGAAGGCATTTATAGATCTGTTTAAGCTGCTATAACGTTCAACTGTAAAACTTCATTTATTCATGCATTTGTTTCATTATATAGCTTTTAGTTTATACATCATTTTAAAGTGGTTAACATTCATTATTTAATCACATTATTATCATAGCTTGAAATGTTTTTCCTATTTTTGCTTCCTTGTTTCTGTCCATCTCTGTCA
>NC_056739.1:1003977624-1003995124 GCF_019279795.1 Protopterus annectens
GAGTACAGGAGTAAAAATTCTGAGGAAGAGCATACACATATGTTAAGTATTGACAAATATGATAAGAAGGAACTGAAAAAGAATGAAACCCAGGAAGAAAGATACATATGCCTGTGTAGTAGGTATTTCACTTTTATATATTGTACTGAATGAAAGAGCCTATAATTACGAAAAAAGTCATGATCTAGACTATAGTGTCAAACTACATAGGTATGCACTATCAGTTCTGCAAAACCATTACCATTCAAGAGATATTTCAAACATTATAAAAACCTACATCCTGCAAACAGAACCAAATATCTTGTTTTGCCAGGTTGCCAGGTACTGTTAAGCACAAAATAAATATATATATATATATATATATATATATATATATATATATATATATATATATATATGTACCCTTTTCAAATCATACATATAGTATGAGAAAGATCAAAAAGCATAAGAAATACAGCTGTGCATGTAAACTCACCATAATAACAGATGTTCAAATGATCACTGCTGCAGTAGCCTTATCTATGGATTATATCCTGCCAAGGATATAACAGCTGACCAGCTTCTAAAGCTTCAGGGCACCTTCCATGTGCCCAAACCATTAGTCAGCTTAAGCTGAGCTGAGTAAAATGACAAGTTTGAGTGCCAAGCACTGAAGTGCCAATGAAAGAAAGAGGTTAAGCCTTGAAAGGACAATGCTGGAACAACAAAATATAAGTGACCCCACCCTGGCATAAGCAACATACAAAAAACAAAACAAAAAAAAAAACAGGGAGAAGAAGGAGGGAGTGGCTACTGCAGCAGTGATCATTCAGTGTTCAATGTTTTGATCATTGTTACAGTAGTCTTAACTGTATGGGTCGATTACCCTAGTTTACTACATTTGGGAGGTGCAGGAGGAAAAGTCCAGGAGCCCCTGAAGATTTGTCCAGGCAAAGCTTGATCTAGACATAGAGAAGGAATCAAGCTTGTATTGCTTGGTACACTTATCTATAGAGGACCAAGTTACTGCTTCTAGAATATTTCTGGAATCCAACTCTTTCCAAAAAGCAATAGATGAAGCAAAGGTCCTGGTAGAATGGGCCTTGATCCTGCCTGGATTCATTTTGCTATGGTGAGTATAACAAAAGGTAACAGCCTTAGACAGCCATTTGGAAATGGTGTATTTTGACACAGCTTGTCCCTTCTACTTAGCATCACAAGAAATTAACAATTGATCTGAAGATATGAAAGATTTTGTTCTGTCAAGATTGTACGTAAGCTATCTGTGAGCATCCAAGCTATGGACTATCCTTTTTCCTTTATTTTTAGGTTTAGGAATAAAAAGAGATGGATAGTTTGACTCAAAGTAAACTTGGACACGTCTTTATGCATAAAAAGAAGGATTGTTTCTCAAAGAAATCTTCTCTCTGTGGAAAAATGAGAATATATTAACTCACCATAAGAACTTACAACCCATATACTCTTCTTCCAGAGATCAGAGCAATCAGTAAAACAGGTTTCCTTGTCAAGAACCTCAAGTTGGCCACATAAGCTGATTCAAATGGAGCAAGTGTTAGCGTCTCTAACACAACACTAACATCCCAAGAAGTGGTCGCTGGTTTTCTTGGAGGCCTCTTCTGCCAAACCACTTTCAAAAATATTTTAACATGAGAATGCATTGAAAAAGGAGGGTCTGTGAGCAGACATATTGAAATGGTTGACAAATCAACCTTGAAAGAGGAATAAGAAAAGAAAGGATAGTAACTAATACATATTATAAACCAGAGAAACACCAGCCATTAATGTGTGTCGCTTATGTTGCTGACACCAACATGAAAACATTTTCCATTCACTAACATATGATTTTCTGGTAGCATGCTTTCCTGTCTCCATTTGTACCTGCTGCATGTTCTCAGTAACCAAATGCTTTAAGGAATTAAGAACCTATCATCCAGGCAGTCAGCTGAAGTTGCTTTTGGTCGGGATGTTTAAAAAAAAATGTGATCTTGTGTAAATAGATCTAATCTGTAAAGACATCTGTGGTAATTACTCCTAGTCATTTCTAAAAAAGAAGGGAGAGCACTATTGCCTAATCCAGATGGGAGTCACTATGATGATCTTGGGGGATTCCTTCTGAATCTTCTAAAGGACTCTGGATATCCATGGAAAGTGTGGAAAAGCAAACAGGAACATTCTTATTCAAAGAAAGTAAAAGCCATCTGTCTTCCAGGCCTTTTTGCATTCGGTCCTAGAGCAGAATCGTGACAGAAGATTATTCAGAGAGGAGGAGATTAGGTCTGCTTGAGGAAAAACCTACAGAAGGATCAAATCTTGGAAGATTTCCCCTGGTTGGACAGTGCAGTGGTGCAGCAGCAGTGTTGTCACTTCACAGCCAGAGGTTCTGTGGTTCGATTCTCAGCTGGGGTGCCTTCTGTGTGGAGTCTGCATGTCTTCCCTGTGTTTGTGTGGGTTTCCTCCAGGTGCTCCAGTTTCCTCCCATGTTACAAAGACATGTGTAGGGAGCATTTCTCCCTGGGCCTCCATTGAAAATTGGCTTTGTTCCAAGTCGGACTTTTCTGGTTAACAAATGTTAAATAAAACAAATAATAAATAAAATAAATCTAGTTTCCATTAGTATAAGATCTGCTCTTTTCCTTTTCAGCTTGTCTACCACACAGATTTGCTCTGTTGTAAAGTAGGATGCCTGTAGAGTGAAACTGTGCTGTTAAGCTGTGTCCCAAGATAACACAGTTAGTCTGCAAAGCGGGAAGCGCCTGATTGTTGATGTGCCACATGACTGTGGTATTCTCTTTAATAACTTGAAAAGCTCCAGGGTTTAAAAGATGATTCTGAGAGTTGAGTGCCTAGATCAGTGTAAGCATCTCTTCTATATTTATGGGTTTGCATCTGTTCTTGGTGTCCCACACAACTTGCACTTTTATTTCTCCTGAAACTTCTACAGAAATAACTCCAAGGCATCTGTGGTGACTGACAACTTTGGAGCAAGGAGGAAGAAGGGGAGACCTGAATTTAGGGATATTTCTGTCTCCATCAAGTGATTTCTCTTTTAAAAAACTCAGCAATGGGATTTGAAAAGGCAAATGAGATTGTCAATGGGACCAAGGGACTACAAATACCATTGTATATTTTTCATGTGGAGTCTTCACTGGGGTAACATGAGAATCATAGCTACCCAAAATCCTGAGGTATTCCCCTGCAGTGATCAAAGTCTGAGTGAAAAACCTTAGAAATAGATTTAGATATAGATCTAATTTTCCTGTGGAAGAAAAGCTTTTTGAACTGAGGTGTCTAGCTGACACTCCAGGAACAAAATCATGTGTGATGGAGTCAAAACAACACTTTTGAATCTCAGCTTGTATAACAGATATCTTATGTAAGTGAGGGATTCCTGACACTTTGAAAAAGACTCTGTAAAAATAAGCAATTTGTCTAAATATGGAAAGGTATGGATACCTTGTAGTCTGCAGTGAGTTATAACTGAAGCTAGACACTTTGTGAACACTCTTGGTGTAGTGGATAGACCAATGGGTCAGGCAGAGAACTCATAATAAGGTCAAGACATATACATTTGATCTTAACTTTGTACAGTAAATTAAATTTGCCTCCCTTTGAACCTGCTCAATTGCCTTATTAACTTCCATGACGTGGAAGACTGTTGCTTATTGCTGTTAGATCACCAAGAAGAATGCTTGAGTTGCAAACTCTTATGGTGGATTAACTGTAATCCAAAGCAAAAAATAGACCAGCAGACTGTGGCAAAAAACAATATTTAATGTTATGTGCTACAAACACATGATAGTTCAGGAGAAAGAAACAGACTTGTTTCTGCTTAGTAAATCACATAGCCTTCATCAGTGTATAAAACATGAATGAACTCACTCCTTAAATAGTCAAATAATAACAACATGTGGCTGATTAAAGATGCTCATTTAGTCTTGGTGCAAACAAACCACCCAGCTTAATAATCCATTTTTTCTCTTTTTTATTCAACATCTCATGCCAGCCTGGATCTTATGGCCAAAATCCGAACAATAATTATAAAATTGAAAGAAGCATTTTTATGTACTGTGGTGTGTTTGTACAGTGCATTGGTAATTCCTTGATGTTTGATGTCACAAAAGTGCTCAGAAATCCTAAATTTTACCAGCTGGGATGTTTACCCAATGTAGAAAGCTGAACAATTGCAGGTAGCCAAGTATATCACCCAATCTGTATGGCAATTGGCAAAAAAAAAAAAGAAATGTTATGTACCTGGCTAGTGTTTTTACTGCTAAAGCACTTAGTCTTCATGACCCTTGGGCAGTAAGAGCAATGACCACATGGAAAACACCCTAAAACTGGATCCCCCAGAAGTGTAGTTTGAAAATAATCTTTCTTATAATTGGGCCCATGTTTGTAATGATTAAAGTAAGAATCTAAATTCTTACCCATCCTAAAGGAAAAGTGGCATCTGCTCTCCAACAAAGCAGAGAGTTTAGTATCTGCCAAATGGACATTCCAATGATGCTGGACACTTTACATCATTGCCCCAGTATTCCTGCCAAATGTAGTGACAATGCATATGATGGATTCCCCATCATCAACCTTATTGTTATAGTGCAGAAGGCTTTCCCTGTCAATGGTGTCCACCCTATTTTTGGCTTGGAGGACATATCCTGCCTTGTAGCCCCTGTTTCTGAATCTAAATGTGAGGTCATCTCTGAAATGCTGATACATGCTATTATCCGAGCATATGCGTTTAACTCTCAAAAATTGAGTCTTGGGGATGTTTTTGCAAATATGTGGAGGATGATAGCTGGTGGCATGGAGAAGGGAATTATATTCAGGGAACTTACGGTAAACCTCAGAGAGCAAAGTATTATCAGGACCTCTGATAACCAAAACATCCAAAAAAGCAATCCGATCCATATCAGAGTTTACTGTGAAATGTATCCCCCACTTGTTTTCATTCAAATAGCTGACAAAATCATATAGATAATCTACATCCGATCTCCATACCATTCGGCAATCATCCAGATATCTTTTTTAAATGTCAATTTCCTCCATGAACAAATTATGTGAGCTGTCATAAATGATTTGCTCCTCAATATAAGCCATAAATAAATTGGCATAAATAGGGCAAATGAAGCCCCCATAGCCGTACCTTGAATCTGGAGGAAAAATTTGTCATGATAGAAAAAGGCATTCTTCCTAAGTACATGATCGGCAAGACAGATGAGAAATGTATTGAATCCAGGTTGGTATAACTCGGATTTATACAGCCAATATTCTAAAGCATCAATCCCAGCCCAGTGTGGGATATTGGTGTATAATGCTGTAATGTCCAAGATACGAAGTAGCCAAACTGGCTCAAGCTGCATTTCAGAGATGACCTGAAGAAATTCAGTGGTGTCCTGTAACCGGGCCCTTACCTATTTGAGAATTGGTTTAAGATATTTATGGTTCTGTCAACGAGCCCCTCCCAGAAATAATGAGTCTGCCAGGGGGATTCCGAGGGTTTTTATGGATTTTGGGAAGAAAATATATACATTGATTACTGGGATCAGATAACATCAGATGGTGCATAGTAGTATCTGTGATGATACCCTCCTCCACAGCTAGAGATAGAAACTCATCAATTTGTTTTTTGAAATGGGGAGTGGGATTAAGTGTTAAATGTAAATAGTATTTCCCATCCAAAAGCTGCCTGGTCACTTCAGTGTCATATTGTGTCCAATCCTGGACTTCCACCACCCCTCCCTTATTGGCCATCAATATAACCAATTGATGGTTGTTAGTTAGCCTTAAAATAGCTTCCATGTCAGTCCTAGTGACATTACTGGATCTAACCCTAGTATCCCTGGAGTAGAAGTGCAACTCCCTAAGGATAGAGTTTTTGAACATAAGAACACTGTGATGCATCGGTGGCATAAATGTAGATCTGTGATATCTGAATTATTCCCGAGGATCCAAAGTTTCTCTTCCCTGAAAAAATAACTTCAAATTAAGATTCCTACAAAATGCTATAACATCATTTACAAAACTGTCCTCAGACACAAAAAAGTCAGGTATGAAAGACAATCCTTTATTCAAAATGCCAATCTCCAAAGGAGAAAGGGAATATGATGAGATATTCAAAACATTTTGGTTTACTGTTTCTGTACAAACATTTTTAGCAGCCCCTCCATATTGTCCACCTGATCTGTGTTTTCTGCCTCCCCTCCTTTGTTTAAATCTAAAGGGGTATTGGAATTCCTTCTTTTCAATACTGGGGAACATGTGGGGCCCGATGTATCAGGCTCAAAATCCGAGGATGAACCCTCCCCCGAGGTATCAACACTGGAAGTTGATACTTTCTTGAGTACAGACTTGAGACATTTTCTCTTAGAGGAATTTCTATAGGGTTGTGAAAAACAAACATGTTTATGGCTGCCTCTAGTGAAGGGATCCTCTATCATAATCTGCCAAGTCACAAAGGAATTTCTTTTTCTTTCTGTCCTTCAATTTTTCTTCAAGACTCATAACGTCCTGACTAAGTTTTTTGAGACAAGATTTATATGTGGGTTGACCTTCAAAAACCTTAATACTCTCACACATCTTGCTAATAGTCTCAATATCACTATCAATCGTTCTGTCATAGTGCCCAGCAAAAATTTCAATGAAATTCATGGAAGCCTTGTGTTAGGCTTCCACCCATTGTTTCATAAGAGTATCATCTGGATTACTAACCAGAGGCTGTGTAAGAAATCTTAAGCCCCTGGGCATGATACCCTTGGTAATATATGCTTTGAAAAGCTTATAATGCTAGATATTACTTTGAAGTTACCTCATATGCTTGTAAAAAGTGTTTCACAACTATCCTCCATAGTTGGCAACATAGTCCCATTCCCAGATTGGTTGGTTATTTCCAGCCCAAAAATGGATAAATCATCACGATCGGAGGCAAGCACCCATAATATATTAGACATCTCCAGTAGGGAAAAAAAAACAATCCTCTAAAACCAGCAAAATCAATAAGCCAAAGTTGAAATACAATTAATCTATTATAATATTGGTAACCCTAGCATTGCAACAATAGTAATATTAAATCAGGTATAAATCCAGTACAGACAATACACCACAGCCAAAATAATGGACAAAACCCAGCAATCGATCAAAACCAAATATTATCAATATATTACCAAACGGTTCAACCAACTGCCAAAACCTCCTGATGAAGACATAAGAGGGCTGTAATACACCCACCTTATTAGGGAATATCAAAACTATAACCCAAAAGGAATTGGACAATATCAGCCCCTGTAAGCCAATATAAAATATTGAATCAACATCAAATGAATCCAACATAAGGATAATATCACCCCCTGTCAGAAGAAACTAAACCAGATTCAACAGTGCTGAGTCCATATTGGAAGACAGATATAAAATGTCTGATTATAAAGCAGCATATAGTCTACCGTGCTGAGTGCAGTCCCTGGCAAAAAAGGTAATATATCAATCAAATGGCGAATATCAGCCCCTGTAAGGGATGCAATTGCTCCAACAGTGCTGAGACCATCAAAATCACAGAAAATGAAGTTATATAGCTGTAAACCCAGTCAAATGAGGAATCAGTATACCTCCAATTATTAACAAAAGTTATAGCTAGTGTCCACTAAATGGCTGTACAAAGCCTATAACAATTGACTCATTGCCTTGTAAATGCAATAACCTTTAGCTTATTAGAATGCTGTAAAGCAAAAATAATAAGACAGACTAGTTAGCATATATGGTGATAGTATGAAACACAAACCCCTACAAAATTCTAATATTATTCCAAGGCAATAAGTGTAAAGCACAATATTAGGTATGCTTGGTCAAACAGGCCCCCAAATTCCATTGAACATATATAACAATATCCCAGCTGTTATGAGCAGAGGGTCTAGCTGTTAACCCTCAAATTAACAAAATTGGTCAATATTCCTTTGTAAATAGTAACCTATAAAGGCCACACAATATGGGGCAGTTGTCCCTTCAGATAGTGTAAAAAGGAATAAGACAACGTGCTATTATAACAGTATCCTGTCCTAATAACCCAAAATAGACAGGAATGTAAACATCGTACACCAGACTAATAAATGTGGTAGCTCAAAAATGGTATGGCTAAGTCAGGTCCTCACAATGCCCTACATTCAAAACAGATCATTAAACAATAGTAAAAGCAAAAAAAGCACTTCCATAAAAACGGATAATATTCATTATATAGCAAATGTTAAAATTATTATGAGCTAAACAATAACTATTCCACCAAAGTTTACCCAATGGTTATTAATCCACCATAAATGGTAAACTATACAATCCACACAATAAGTTGACAATTGCCCCTTCAATTAGTTTGGAGAGAAATGAACCTACTTGCTATAATAACAATTTCCTGTCCTAATAACCTGTAACGAACAGGAGTATAAACCATTGGACACCAAAATAATACAAATATAACTCAAAACTAATACAGCTTAGTCAGGTGCCACCAGTGCCCTAATTTCAAAACAATCGTTGAACAATATGAGAGCCAAAAACTGCACATGCATAGGAACAGACAATGTTCGTATATTACAAGAATTCAAATCACTGTGGAAAAAGCAATAACTGTTTCCCCAAAAGTTTACCCAATTGGTTATTGTCTTTCCATAACAAAAAAACGTACAGTCCACATCACTTTGATAGGAATTCCCTTCCAGTTGGTGCAAATAGTAAAGAACCATTAGTCCAAAATCCAAAAAAGCTGGTAAATATAACCATGTCTTATCCCGAATTCAAAAGAAACAAGGCCAGATTACAATATATCCAGTTGCATACAAAACGATATGCAAAGTCTGTTCCAGCAAGCTGAAATTACTCAGTTCTGCCCAAATTACACTTTGCTTTCAAAAACGGATCATCAGCTGAGACATAAAGTACCAAAAAAACAACAAAAAAAAGGAATTCCTCAAAAAATGAGCGATACTCATGAGATGAGCAGATCAGTGTATAGAAAAACAAGCACCAAGCACATCCCAAAACAATCCAAAGCTGTCAGGCTTCCATGAAATGTAGGATCACCAAAGCAGTATAGCATCAGATAAGGCCAACGGTGTTCTTATGTTCCAAAACTCAATCCTTAGGGACTTGCACTTCTACTCCAGGGATACTAGGGTTAAATCCAGTAATGTCTCTAGGACTGTCATGGAAGCTATTTCAAGGCTAGCTAACAACCATCAATTGGTTATATTGATGGCCGATAAGGGAGGGGCGGTGGTAGTCCAGGATTGTACACAATATGACACTGAAGCGACCAGGCAGCTTTTGGATGGTCGATACTATTTACATTTAACACTTAATCTCACCCCCCCCATTTCAAAAAACAAATTGATGAGTTTCTATCTCTAGCTGTGGAGGAGGGTATCATAACAGATACTACTATGCACCATCTGATGTTATCTGATCCCAGTAATCAATATATATATATATGTTCTTCCCAAAATCCATAAAACCCTTGGAATCCCCCTGGCAGATCCATTGTTTCTGGGAGTGGCTCATTGGCAGAACCATTGCCCCAATATTTAACCAAATATCTTAAACCACTTCTCAAATGGGTAAAGGTCTAGTTACGGGACACCATTGAATTTCTTCAGGTCAGCTCTGAAATGCAGCCTGAGCCAGGTTGGCTACTTTGTACCTAGGACATTACAGCATTATACACCAATATCCCACATTGAGCTGCGATTGATCCTTTAGAATATTGTCTTTATAAATCCAAGTTATACCAACCTAGATTCAATACATTTCTCATCTGTCTTGCTGAGCATGTACTTACGAAGAATGTCTTTTTCTATCATGACAAATGCTTCCTCCAGATTCAAGGTACAGCTGTGGGGACTTCATTTGCCCCTATTTATGCTGATTTATTTATGGCTTATATTGAGGAGCAAATCATTTATGACAGCTCACATAATTTGTTCATGGAGGAAATTGACATTTGGAAAATAAATTTGGATGATTGCTGAATGGTATGGAGATCGGATGTAGATTATCTACATGATTTTGTCAGCTATTTGAATGAAAACAAGTGGGGGATACATTTTACGGTAAACTATGATATGGATCAGATTACCTTTTTGGATGTTTTGGTAATCAGAGGTCCTGACAATACTTTGATCTCTGAGGTTTACCATAAGTTCCCTGAATATAATTCTGTTCTCCATGCCACCAGCTATCATCCTCCACATATCTGCAAAAACATCCCCAAGTTTCAGTTTTTGAGAGTTAAAAGTATATGCTCGGATAATAGCATGTATCAGCATTTCAGAGATGGCCTCACATTTAGGTTCAGGAACAGGGGCTACAAGGCAGGATATGTCCTCCAAGCCAAAAATAGGGTGGATGCCGTTGACAGGGAAAGCCTTCTCCACTATAAAAATAAGGTTGATGATGGGGAATCCATCATATGCTTTGTCACTACATTTGGCAGGAATACTGGGGCATTGATGGACAGTGTCCAGCGTCATTGGAACATTCTGTTGGCAGATACTAGACTATCTGGCTTGTTGAAGAGCAGGTACCACTTTTCCTTAAGGAAGGGTAAGAATTTAGCTTCTTACTTTAATCATTACAAACATGGGCCCAGTTATAAGAAAGATTGTTCTCAAACTACACTTCTCGGGGATCCAGTTTTAGGGTGTTTTCCATGTGGTCATTGCTCTTACTGCCCAAGGGTCATGAAGACTAACCCCTGGATTTACTAATCTTCTGTACGGGACTAATATAGTCCTGCACGGAAGCGGTGGTTTAAGAGGAGGACGGCAGCGTGCCATGCATATTAATGAAGGCGCGCTGCCTGAGCTCCAAATCCTACATGGAGCATGGACGAGTGCAGGGTGCGTGTCTGAGAGCAGAGCTCTCAAAATGAACACGTCCCTTCAAAGTAGAACAACAGAAACTGTAAATAAATGAGTGAGACCACTCATAGGTGTCCGCATATCCCCACCAACAGTCCCCTTGTGTTCAACAGCAACAGTACATATAAATAAAATGAAGAAACCCTTTTTATTTACTTTTTTAAAACCCCAAGTACAGCTAACCATAGGTGCGTGGGTTTGCCCATCACTTAGCTACGGTTAAAGCAGCTGAAAAGGCTGAAGAGGATAACAAGGAATATATATGGAAATGCAGGAGCACAGCAATAGTGTAGTGGTTAGAGCACCTGCCTAATGACGCAGGCATTCCTGGTTTGAGTCCCACTGTAGCACATATAATTTTCCATGTGAAATCTGTTTATGAACATATTTTTACATCTTTTTGCTGTATAACCTACATAATAACATTTAAATGTGAACTGGAGTACTGCATTAAATGCACATGTGAAGTATCAGTGTCATAATGAATAAGGCACTAGTAAGCAGGTTTCAGCACAAATAAGCAGTAGTAAGCATATATAAGCACTAGTAAGCATATTTAAGTGTGTTGCACAGGGGTAAGCACTGCCTACACAGATTAAGCAAAGTAGAAGTTAACTGAGTGTAAGAAACGTTACCCAGAGGTCAGCATTGCTTAGCTCCGCACAAACCCGCGCACACCCACGTACAACTGCTTTAAAGTGCCTTAATCACTCTGTACCCAATGGCCCATATTCTGCCCAGCAACAAAATAAACAGCTACTGCACGGCTCAAACTCAGGACCCTGTACACCACAGTTACAGTAGTTAAACACTAAGCCATCATAGCATTGCATATAAATAAGGTATCAGCAAACTAATCCTCGCCACAGGAAAACCAAACCAAACATTTGAACTCAATCTATGTACAGTGTGATGTATAACCTGCCACAGAACATAAATATGTGAACTGGAGTACTGCAGTAAGCATAGATTTGAGGTGTTATCGTAATAAAGTGAGGAAGTCCCCATGTCCCCATACAGTTTATGTACACATGAATAACGGATACCAGACACATATATAACCTGCAATGAAGAATAAATCACTGCCAAATGGCAAATATAGTGCTAATTAACTATTAAGCAATGCTAACTGCAGCACAGCTCAAGTTAGTAAGTGTAAGAAATGTGTAGGGAAGCCAATTTAATCTGCCTAGTGTTATACCTCTTTAAGTAGTGCCAGCCTTATGTAAGCAGGTGTGCCCATAGCTTAGCCTTTTCAAAACTGGCCAACCACAGGAAAGTGCAGGAAACTGGCTGTATTTAAACCCCATAGGTGGGAATACTTCTCATAACTGGTTGTAGCTTCCTATTGCAGGCAGAATGGCTGGTGTGGGTGAAGGCACTCAATTTAGAGCTCAGCGCTGGGGCATCCAGGAGTCAAAAATCATGATTTGGCTCCTGGTGAAACACCATGAGCAGAGACTACTGCAGGGCTAGTACCAGGGCTCACAGTATAAAATGGAGGCTTGGGACAGTCTCACCCATGACCTCACCAGTGCCACAGGTATCCCCCGGAATGGTGAGCAGGTCATGCACCACCATAATGACCTGAAGCGGCAGACGGCAGGTGTACTGGAGCAGTGGATCCAGGAGTCTTGGAAGATGCCCAATGCCCCAGTACTGAGTAAGTACTCATTCTACTAAGTAGTAAATAATTGCCTAGCTTGTGTATACTATGGATAGGTATGGCTAAATATCACTGTATTTCTCTGACAGCTGCAGATGAGCAGGCCGCAAACCAGCAAGCCCATGATGTGAGGCTACAAAGGCTGCATCGCGAGGCAGGTTAGTGATTAGTCTGCATGTACTGTCATAAGAAATAAATGTAAGAGCCTTAGAAAGTGTTGTACCAGTAGAAATAAATGTGTAATAGTCTGTGAATAAAGGTATAACCCTTGGAGTGCTTCTGTTTACTCTTCTCTCATATGTTGGCGAACTATTGCATACTATAAATAGCACTGTTGTATCTTAAGCAATGTCACCCACACTGTGGTATGCAGATAAAATGTGTATGAAGTCCTGCATAACATTGTTGGAAGTGCCAAGAGGTCAGTCATATTGTACAAGTTAGGGAGACTTAGAAAACAGTTGAACGCTTTGCATCAATTCACTGATAGCACAGTATACTGTGATGTTCGCTATATTTTTTTTGTCACACACAGCAGGGGTTTGAATCCTGGGAGTGCTACTAAGTTGTATGCATAATCATACCCCACAACTGTATAGATTTTGTTACAATGTTCAGATAGAAAGCTGTATGCATAATTACACCCAACTGTACAGAATTTGCTAGAATGTTCAAATTGAAAGTTGTATGCATATTCATACCCCACAACTGTTCCAATCTGTCCAGCATGTCCAGATAAATGGCCCATATCACCAGCCTGGTACACTGTTCCCCTGAAAAATCAGTGTGATGATCCAAGAAATGTAGGCAGTTGTCAATGACATATAACTGATAGTCAAACTTGTACATAGTCATAGAATGTATATGAAAACAAACCTGTCATTCTAGCTCCTCACCCAAAGTGTATGACAGCAATTTTCAACATATGTTGCATTAACACCTGCATCTTGTCACGCCTGTTTGTAAGACACAGGTCATGTATATAATAATCTATAAACATACCAGTGTACAATATAAGGCCATTGGGTAGTGTAATAATACATGTAAGGGAAAGATCACTGCAATGACTAAGAATGTTCTGAAAATTACAAGGAGATATTAGTTGTTAATTGAACTCTCTCTCACCCCTACCATATGTGCAAAATAACCCAATGACACTACTCGGGTGATATGTGTACACTCCAAACTTTTGTTGGGACATATGTCCTAATGGTTAATAAATATTCACATTTGTTTTTATGCATGTGCCATGTTAAAATACACCCATATTGGTGGCCTGTTGCCATCAATGAAACCTGCATGCTCTTGTAATGGCCAATGTTGTTCCATATATGCATGTGTTTTGTTTGCTCTGCAACTGTGTTAAATCTGGTGTTTTGGGTTAATGGGAATACCTATGCATGCTGTTATAAATAATCCTGAATGCTATTGACTGTTGCTAACCCATATCTGTCATAAACCTGTGACAACATAGCTCATATGGGAATTCCGGTCCCAGCTGATCCACCTATCCCACCTCAGCTGGCCATGGAACTGGGCACCTGCACATCTGGGGCCCAGTCTGGGACTTCCACATCCATGGGCCCTGCACCACCTTTGGGTGGAACCGCTGCAGGGTATGGGTCTTACCCCCCCTCAGAGTGGGCGCGGAGGGGAGCTTGTCACCCGTCAACAGGTCCAGGCCATGGTGCGTAGGGAACGCGATCTGGAGTATCGAGACCGGCTACGCTAGCTTGAGGGCTGAGTGGTGCAATTAAAGGGTGAGCCTGCCCCTCCTACACAGCCCACAGCACAGCCCCCTTTGGGGCCATGAAGGTGCAGTGGTGACAGCCCGTGGGTGGGGACCTCAGTCCCACTGTTTCCAGTTGGGGGCTCATGGGCTTGTGACTTCCAAACACCCCTCCCCATCCAAGGCATTTACCCCCCCACATGTGTCATATACTGGCCTTGCATGCATCTTTTTTGTCTTGTCTGTTAACTTACCCAACCTACCTCCCCATATATACCTACTACCCCTCCACAACATACCACTCTCACCTGAAAAAAAAGGGCAATCTGTTCTCACAAAAAAATCTTACCCGATGCATAGCTGTCCATTTTGCACACATGTTCACTGGACATGTAATCTGGTCTAACTGGCATCACAATGAATATATGTTGTCCTCCCCCAGGGGTTTGAGGGTCCAAATGTACCTGCATATTTAGTGTATATGCACAGCTGTTGCTGTAGAAGAAATGGGTAGCTATGGACCTTTCCTATACACTTCCTGCACATGCCTAGCTATTTTCCCTACTGTCTTTCCCTCTTTGTGCACCTTTTTTAACCACTTTCCTATCAACCCCTTTTTCTTTTCTTTTAAAGAAATTAGCACAGGGGTAAGCGGCAGTAAACACTTTTAAGCAGCAGTAAACGGGTTTGCATGGGTTTGTGCGGGGTTAAGCTATGCCTACACATGGGGAGCAATTCCAAAGCTAACTGACTGTGGGAAAACATAAGCGGAGCTTGGCAGTGCTTATCGTCATTCAAACTCACACAAATCCACTTACAACTGCTTAATAGTGCCTTAAACACTCCGCATCCAACGGCACTTGTTCTGCACAGCAGCAAAATAAACTGCCTCACCAAGGCTTGAACCTAGGACCCTGCACTCCATACACAAAGTGATTTACCACTAAACCATGGCCAACATCGATAACCTGATGTTTTCACAAACATATCATCCAGCACAGTCAGTCAACAGTACAGTAAATGTATTAATATCATACCACACAACCTGTTAATGCAAGAAGTCTGGACAAAGTATGCCACACTGTGGGTACAAATAGGGATATATGTAAACTAATGCTCTAATACACTTAAAATGTTGCTAATTACACAATTATATGTATTAGAACACATATGTAGAAGGAGATGAAGTCTGAAACACAAAAGCGTCGGCACTAGTTACTGACTTCAGTGCTGTGATCATCCATGTCAAATGCCAAGAGAATAAGGTACAGGCCAAAATATGAGCCGAACATGCATGGACATATGGACACATATATATCTGTAAATGTAGACAGATTGACAGCTATATGTAGGTAGATATATTTATGTATGACTCACAAATAATCATATAACATCAATTGTATATAGATACATACATATCTTCATATGTATATATATATATATATATATATATATATATATATATATATTTATTTATACATGTATGTATGTGTTGTTTCTTTCAGCTTTTCCCGGTTAGGGGTCACCACAGTGGAACTCCAGTCCGCTAATGATTGGCAGTAGAGTTTTACGTGCCATGTTGCCAGTTCTGACGCACAAACTTCAATGAAGGTACACCCATTCACGCATGTCTTCACACAGAAGACATGTTAGCTGAGAATCGAACAGGGCAACGTCTTACTGTGAGGCGACAACGCTACCGCAGCACCATCACCACAGTCTATATATGTGTATGTGTATGTATATATATATATATATATATATATATATATATATATATGAACTATATATATATATATATATATATATATATATATATATATATATATATATATATATATATATATATAGGTACATACACTTATACACAGACAGAAGCTATTAGTAGCCATACGTATGTAGAAATACTGTGGAAGTACTGGGTGTAAAATATATCCCTCAGCCACAAGCCCTTTAACTTCCAACTGTGAAATGTGTAGTGTGGCAACCATTCCCACAAATGAGAATACTGACATTAAACATATTCCCACCCACAATTCAAAGGACATGGCACGACACACAGGAATGCAAACAAGGATAACCTTTATTTGTGTTCTATACAATAATGTATGCCAGTACTTACACCACATAAGGTTTGAAATATGTAATCAGTGATGAATGCAAGGTCCACACAAAACAGTAGATGCAAGCAATGCGGATATATACCATACTATGCTGTCCAGGCCTTCAATTAGTACAACAGTAAAAACAGGATTTGCCTTCAAGATATGTAACAATCAACAATTACAGATGTAGTTCAGCAGCCTCCAATTACACCCTGTAGTCAAGGCTTAGGGGGCAAAGTAGCACTTGTGTTAATGTCACAGTATCTTGTACATAACATTGCTTAACCTAATAACTCACTATCACAATGAATGACCCTCATCTTAACAGTTATATCCCTGAAAAGGTGTCATAGCCTAGGTTAATGGCATTGAACCCCCCCCCCCCATAAAAGGCTGTACAAGGGCAAGGAACACTGTACCACACACTTACCTCTGGAATGTACAAAGGCACATATGTGTTCTCCAGCTGTTGCCCCCATATATATGGACTTGGCCCAACAGTTGGGGTGGGAGTCCATGACATGACTGGGATGATAGCAGTAATGCTAGTGGTAAATAATCATAGGCCATTACCTAACAACCCCTTTCTGTATCACAGCAGGGCAAAGAGTGGCATATATGTGGAGGACAGAGGAAGGAACTTAGGGCCATTTTTTGCATTATTGCTGTTACACACCCTGGAAATTGCTGGTGTTACAGGATTCATTGCAGCATATCCTTATGCAGGAATACAACATTGAAATACAAATGGATGTAGCCATGAACTGATAGCACTCAACAGACAGAATGCCACTGATATATCTGGGACAATACCTGTGTGGTGCACAGACAAAACTTAACAGCCAATCTCCCTGGTATCATATGGAGAGGCCCACAGTTGAGAGCTATGCAGACAGACAACATTCTATGCAGAAGTACCATGTACACTGAAACCCTGTAAGACCAGCAAGATACAATGCATACAACAACACTACTCCTGCTGTCTGTAGGTCTGGAACCTTACCCAAATGTGTATTTGGCCTGTGTCTGCAGGTTCTGCTGTAAGAGGTATTGCTACCTGCTGTGTGTAACACTGATGTCCACACAGAGGAAGGATGTCATCCAT
>NC_056739.1:1003997624-1004085124 GCF_019279795.1 Protopterus annectens
AACATGGTGCCCACCCATGGACAGTCATGACAGCATCTACATGGTCATAAAGGTGCCTGGACTGCAGGCTGAGCAGGAGAACATGCATGTTGAACCTTGTGTATGTGTACTGCATGCCTCCAGGTGATGTAGCACATGCCCTGTGTCTCTGTGGAGCTCCCTATGCACAAGACCCTGGACTTAACTGGGTGACAGACGTATGTCTGTTTGTGCTCCATGAGGGGGACACCATCCCCTGAGGTGGTTCTACATGAAGGTAGTGCCGGAACACTAGATAATAAGGTTCCATGGTGGTTCATGGATGTGATGTGGACTGGTAACATGTGCACATTAGATGGGAGTGGTGTTCCTGCTGGCAAATAACTCCTACACATACTGTTGTGTAACTGTCATGGAACATATATGGGTTGTAATAGTCCACACAATCCCAGAACATGTCCAAAAGCATGCAAAGATATCCCCAATAATACAGAATGGCAGATGTGTAGCAATCACATAGCAAGCATACCACATGCATATGTGGAAACATAGTGGCAGTGACAATGGCATGCAGGTGAAATACTCTGTAACAGCCCAGCAACTCTAGTGTCCCCACAGGGAGTATGTCTATAAACACATAGCAGAAAGTGCTGTACAATACAATATATGTCCCAATGGTAGATATACTGGAGACATACCACTTGCATTGTGTGAACATTAAGTTGGAGCTGATATAGTGGCGGGAGACTGATATGTGTATTGTATTATGGCAAACATGCCATATGAGTTGCTCAGACATATTTCCATCTTTATGCCTTTCAGGGAGTATGGCGCACCCGAGGAATCCCACCTACAGTGTCACTGAAAATGACATAATACTCACCAGCATCATCCAGAACTACCAGCTGCTGTTCTCAAGGACAAGCCAGGAACAGCATGAGCGAACAGCCATGTGGAACGATGTGGTCCGCAGTGTGAATGAGGTGGGGATGCACAGTTGTACATGTGAGCAGGTCCGCCATCATTGTAGTGACCTGCTCCACCATGTATGTCACCGTGCCACTGTCATGCGGGGTGACCACCTTGTAATGGGGGTGGGCCATAACATCCATGCCCCCCTCACCAGAGTGGAGGAGCTGCTCATGAGCCTGGTAGCACCTGCCTGCCTACAAGAGCTACAGACATATACAGTCATTGAGGTGGGTGCTACCCACACAACAGATATGGAGCATGCAGGTAAGGTTCCAGGGGATATCAGTAGACCACTGTTGTGTATACATCTGTACAGGCAGATCATGCATATGTGAGATGTGGAGTCTGTTGCTGTGTAGTACTGATAAGCAGGTATGCATAATCTGTAGTACTGTGAACTTGACTTCAGCTGTTATTTTACTGTAATAATGCAGCCACCCTGTAGCAATGACACAGCTGTGGCCACTGACATCAACTCTATCTCATCTCAATGTAGGTACCCCTGGGATACCAGCAAGGCAGCGGCTGGATGCCGGTGAGTATGGTTTAAGGTTATGCTTGGCAATTCACTGTGCATGTCATAGCTAAAATGTAGGCCATGTACACATCTAACACACCTACCCATAATGCATGCTGTACATGTTCACTGACAGAGCACACACCTCACTAATGGGATTACCAGCCCCAAACACATGCAATACACAGACCATATCAGACAACTGTGGCTACATTCCAGTGCATATTGCCTAGTCACAGTTGACATCTACCTAACATACACAGCTATGTAATAGACATAGCAGTTAAACATGTTACACAGAAATAAATCCGACTCCCTCTGCAAACACATGCTCCAGGGTACTAAATCTCATCAACACATTACACAGAACATACTGGATGGATAGGGTCCTGTCCTGGGGAATTCCCACACTCTGGAATGGACTACCCATTCATGTCAGGCAATGCTACTCAGTGGCCCCCTTTACAAAAACACTTGACAACTGGATGGGAAATGGGGAATTCACATTGGGTAGTACATCTGTGCCACAGCCTGATGGGGGCACAGGGAAATAACATTATTGGGTGCTGCATGGCTGGGAATCCCTGTGGCTAGGCTTATATAGGCCACAGGACCAATAGACCAGTACTCACCTATGTACCTATGTATACCACAGGCAACATCAGCCAGGGCTCAATAATGGTCAGTAATGGTCTCTACACTCACAACAGGTACAGTACATTGTGTCTGTGGTCGGTCTAATGGTATTCTATCACTCATACATGCACCACTGATGATGACATCTGTGACTACACATCAGGCATTCACTAAACTCATGTGTCCACATATAATTCAGAAACACACAGAGGCTGTGAGCAGCAGCGGAAACATAACTGACACACAGATACACATTCTGCAATGGTGTGTACACCTGTGAGGTGTGGTGCACAGTGCATGCCAGGGTGCTGAACATATGCACAGCAATGCTGTGGACATGGGTGCAGTGTGTTCAAGGGGGAGGGCCATCACCTACTAAGAGAAGCCATGAATCACAGCCATGTATAATGTTGGTAACGGGGATTGGCTACAGTTGCACTGCATGCTGTTGAGCACCACATTTCCTGCATGCTGACATGTGTGTAATTATAGGTTTGTTTGTGTTACTGTACTGCACCATTACCTACTATTGTGTGTGTTATGGGGATGCTGGAGCTGTCTGTAGGTGCTGTCTGGTGGAGTGTATGGGTTGCCATATATGTCAACTGCATGTGTGTATGTCTGTGTGTGTGTGGCCATGTCTGCACATGAGTGTGTGTGTGTGTGTGTGTGTGTGTGTGTGTGTGTGTGTGTGTGTGTGTGTGTGTACTGTTTAGCAGTGATGTACAGGTCTTATAGTCTGTTCCCTGTTTTCCCCTCACAGGTGGTGAGGTGGGGCTGGTCCCTCCCGCAGGGAATCTGATGTCACTGATACAGACAGTGACCATGAGGATAGGTGTGTTGAGGCACAGGCAGGGTCATCAGTGGCCACCGCTGGGCCACCAATTGACATCCCACAAGTATCCACCCCATTAACACACACAGTCACACTGCCTCTACATACCTCATCACTGTTGGCCTTAGCTGAGGGACAGTCTACGATTGGCATTGGCCAGGGCAGTGTGGTATCTATGGCACATGTGTCAGGACACAGTAGCCATAGCCAGATGTCTAGTGGGGTATCACATAGGCAGATGTTAAGGTGTGCTCGTCAGAACACTGTTGGTCATCATGCTCCTGGCAGACGTGCCACATCTATATCAGCCACACACATATTTCAGGCTGTCGTGGAGGAGCAGGCATGAATGGAACAGTACATCAGACAGGGTCTAAGGGCGCAGAGCGCTCATCACACCTCTGTAACTGACAGCATCCGTGACCTTGCAGATGCCAATCGTAATTACACCAAGGTCATGGATAGACGGTGGGGTGAGACATTGGATCTCATCCACAATGTCATGTCCATGCATCAGGGTGGGACGACTGCGACGACCATGTGGATGTATGCCAGCAACACCAGCAGCTGGAGATCACCGTGGATGTCCCAGCAATCACAGTTGCTCTCGTGGTGGCAGTAACAGCCCCAGCACTGTGGGGGGGGTGCTGTCCACAGACCATCATAGCAGACCATGTGCACGTGGCCTTGGCCAGTCCCAGGAGGGACCTGGATCCAGTGGACATCTGTTAACCTTGGGGTCAGTACCCGATCTGGCTTTGTACCTGATACTGCCTATAGCACCCCTGCCAGGCACAGGTCCCGTGTCCATGGCTGGAGATGGTGAACTGCAAACACTGCCATGTACAGTCTGCATCTGTCTCACAAATCCCTGTATAGGGCAGCCACATGGTGGAATTGTGTGCATGCAGACACACACACAAATAAACAACAAACCTAGGGCAACCACATACCTGCACACACGACATCACCATTGGCCAATAGCAGTACTCAGCCCCCTCACACACACACACACACACACACACACACACACACACACACACACACACACACACACACACACACACACACACACTCACACACACACGTTGTTAATTGTATGGCTCAGCCTAGGCCTCTGGCAAACCAACAACACACCCTGCATATGATGATACCTGTGCCACTTCCTGACATAGGTTCATAGGTTCATAGGTAAGTACTAGGCTATCTGCCCAGGGGCATTTATAAGCCTAGCCACAGAGTGATGGCTTTTGCCTCCCCATTAGATTAGTAACCTGGGTCTCTGTCTAACAGGGCTCCTGAAGTGATCTCAGGGTAGGACTTATGATTACCCATCCACTCATCAAGATTTCTCTTGAAGAGGGTCAGAGAGGAGCTCTGTTGAATATGTATTGGGATTCTATTCCAGAGTGAGGGGAGTCACTGGGACAGGAATAAATCCCTCCAGTATGTCCTGTTTATTGTTGTGCATAGGTTCAAGTCACTAGAACGACTGGTTCTGAGGGATCTTGTTTTTTTGAGGTGAAGCATGTCCATTAGTTCAGGGTTCAATATGGCCCTATAGGTCAGGCATAGGTCACCTCTGAGCAGACGGTAAGTGACTCAGAAGAGCTGGAGCTTTTTTAGTCGTGCTTCATAGGGTAATTGTTTAAGGCCCTTAATCCTCTTAGTGAGGTACTTCTGTGGTCTTTCTAGTTGTTGCAGGTGTCTAGTGAGGTACATTCCAAATGGGGCATTTACTCTATTATGGACCTAATGAGTGAAGAGTAAAGGGGCACAATCACCTCCTTGGATCTGGATGAGAAACGCTTTATGATCAGGTGTGCCACATAGAAGGATTTCCTGACCATTTTGGCTATGTGGTTCTCAAAGGAGAGTATGCTATCTACTTGGGTACCCAGGTCCCTAATTACTTCTTCTGTACTTAGTGGATTCCCATTTATGTGGTAGTTTGTAGGTACTTTGTTTTTCCCAAATGGGATTACTATGCATTTTTTGGCATTTAGCTTGAGGCTGTGACTTTGACACCAGGTGTTTGTCTCTGAGAGACCCTTTTGCAGGATGTCTGTGTCAGCCAGAGAGTCAATTATTGCACCCAATTTACAGTCATCTGCGAACTTTGTTAGCCACAGTCCCTCCGCATTTGCCTGTACTTCAGAGAAATATATACTGAACAGGAGGGGTCCCAGGACTGACCCCTGTGGGACTCCGCTTGCGACTGGTTTAGAGTCAGGCATGGCGTCTGCCACTCTTACCATGTGGGTTCTGTCTGAGAGCCAGTTGGCAACCCATCTCTTGACATGGGGGTTGATATTTAAGCTGGTGAGTTTGTCTATGATTCCTGAGTGTGGGATGGTGTCGAACGCCTTAGCAAGGTCCAGATATGCTGTGTGGACCACCTTCCCTTTATCTATGGCCTTGGTGACTGCTTCGAAGAAGTCGACCAAGTTCAGGAAGCAAGATCTGCCTTTAACAAAGCCGAACTGGGTGGGGTCCAGTGTCTGGAGGTTCCCAATGTCCCTGTTAATGAGCTCCATGACAATGCATTCCATGGCTTTGCAGACCAAGCTAGTCAAGCTTATAGGGCGATAGTTCCCAGGGTCAGTTGTGGCACTGCCTTTGTGGAGTGGTACGACTGTTGCTGTACGCCATTCTTTGGATACATAGCCTGTAGAGAGGCTGAGTTTGAATAGTGTTTTGAGATGGGGGGTTAGTTCATTTTGAAGCTTGTGTAAGACACAACCTGGGATACCATCTGGTCCCATTGATACTGTGTTTTTGGCCTTTGCAAGGGCTGTCTTTACTTGTGTGTCTGAGATATCTGGAGCGCCACATTCTACTGTGATGGGTGCTAGCCCCTTTGGTGGAGGGGGGGTGAAGTTAGCACTGAACTTGTCAGCCAGGATGTTGGCAATGTTGGTTGGTTCAGTGTATTTATGGCCATTATGCACTAGCTCAGAGCATATCTGAGAGTTTGCCCCTAGACTCTTGACATAGTTAAAGAAGGCCTTGTGGTTACCCTTAGAGTCATTGGCTATTTTTCTTTCGAAGTTGGCCTTGGATGATTTAATGAGGGAGTGCAGTTTTTTACTGATGTTAATCAGAGATGCCTTCTTATTTTGGGATTTTGTTCTATCTTGCAGGAGTTTTCTCCTTCTGTTGTAAAGTTTATTTGTGGTCGGGGTCTACCAGACTGGCTTCCTCTTTTTTGAAGAGTTGGTCTTGGTTTTACTTGGGATGGCTCGGTCCATGCATTCTTGAAGGTGTTCATAGAATGCGCTTGTAAAGGAATCTGCCGATGGGTCATCATTTTCCATTTGATTGGGAACTTTGAAACTTCCCACCTCGGTCTTGAGGAGTGTGAAGGTGGCTTTAGAGAAGTTTTTTACCTTGATTTCCTTGACTGTGGGTGGGGTCAGGATGTGGATGTCCAGTGTGATTAGTTTGTGATCTGATCTTACCAATGATGAGTTTACCTCAGGTGTGGAACATAGGTTCCCCATGTTGGTGATGAGCAGGTCCAGTATGTTGTCACCTCTTGTGGGAGTGGTGACCAGCTGTTCCAGGGCATTTGAGTTTATAAACTCAAGGAAGCATTGGGCTAGGGCGTTTGAACTTGAGTAGTTTTCCCAGTCAATATTTGGATAGTTGAAGTCACCTAGTAGCATGGTGTTGGGTAGAACCATCATACTTTCTAATGTTCTCAGGAATGCTGCGTGAGGGTCCTGAGACAAGGTGGGAGATCTGTAGCAAGCTATAAATTGAACAGTCAATTTACCCGCTGTCAATTGCACTTGGATGGTCTCAGATTCCGTGTGCTGTGCTACTAGCCTGGAGGTGTGGGTGTTCTTGATGAATATGGACACAACCCTCCTTTTGTGTTCCGGTCCTGGTTTTGGGACCTAAAGGTATGGTAGGAGTTATAGCCTGGTAGTGCTGGGGTGCTCTCTGGAGCCTTGAACCAGGTTTCTGTCACTGCACATATGTTGATTTCTTCCATACTATGGAGAGCCTCGAGTGCATGCATTTTGAGGTTTAGACTTCTGGCGTTGAGCAGCATTACCCTCAGTTTTTGTTTCTTATTGTTGTTTATGGAGGCGGGTTTGTCTTTTGAGTCTTGCCTAAAAAAGGCAGTATTGGAGCGACAAGAGTCTTGGCCAGTATTCGAAAGCCCAGGGGCGACAGGTGCAAGCAGTCTCTGGCGAAGCAACATGGCTTGTCAAACATGTCGTCCCAGGCTGACAAGTACTGGATCCCCTTTGAATGATGCCAATAGTTTAACCAATTGTTGAAACTGATCATTTTTTCTTCATATGCTGGCATCATTTTGGGTGAGGGCAGGATGCTACTCAGAGTCAGAGTCATACCAGCCTGGGCTACATGGTCAGAGAGCTCCTCAATGTCTCTTTTCATGTAGTCCACGGAGGTACGTCTCAGGTCATTTACACCAACATGTACAATGACAGAGTCATATTTGTACTTGTTGTGGAGTGACCTGAGTGCATGTGTTATGTGGTGGATTCCGGCACCCGACAGGCAGCTTACGGTAACCTTCTCCTTGTTCAGTCTAGTGAGTGGGACGTCTGTGTGCCTGATGATAGAATCACTGATTACTAGTGTGTTAGGTGTGTTATTTAGCCGTAGGGGCTGTTTTTGGCACACTGACGTTGTGATGTATGTGTTACCTGGTTTCTGTTGTGGGGTGGGGGTTGCTTGGGTGTATGCTTAGGAGGTCTCTGTTGTTTAGGCAGGTTCTTATTTAGAGCCTCCAAGTATGTTTTTGCGTGTTTCTGAGAGTTGTTTGCTGGTACAGCTATGGCTGGTCTATGTGAGTCTGGTAATGTGGTGCTAGTGTTGCCCTTCTCCTTGTGACTGGATGATCCAGTCATGGGTTGAGAGAGCTTAGCCTCCAGCTTTGCTGTGTAGCTGCATCTCTCACATATGTTTGTGTTGGTTGGGAGGAGGAGGGGGTTGTCTGTGTACATGACACAATTGTAACATTGCCTCAGGATGCCCAGATTCACCAGCTGGACGAGAGAGTACACCTGAAGCTATCCCTTGAACATGCCTGAATAGATGGTTTGGACTGTATTGCTGATTGGATGAGTAAAGAGCCTTATACTTCCTGAGTATAGGGCTGAAGTGCCAGCTGTAAGCTAGTGCTAGTTTTAGCAAGTACCGGTCTTAAAGTGCCTTATTTCTAGTGCTGGGTTGAAGTGTATCAAGTTTCAAGGGAAAAACTGAAGTGCAGACTTTGTGGAGCCTAGAATAGTTTAACCGCAGCTAAACAGCGCTACACGGTCCATAACAGCGATCCGTAACATTGATGCAGGGACAGGCTAACATGGTGCTGATGCACAGGGTGACTGTACAACAGTGTAGCAATGGAATGATGTGTAGCATGTTGTTGGTAGTAAAGTGAAATGATAATATCTTGGAAGGTGTAGCTGTGCAGCCATGATGCATCATAACTGTAATTAACAATGTTGTATTGTTGTCACCATTATCTATTCTAATTGTGTTGTGTTTGTCCATGTGCCACATGACTGATGGGTGTAGTGGTGTCAGCAGGCCTTCTGCAGTGGACAACAGTAAGTGTAGTGCGTGTTACACATGACATGGCTGGGTACAACACACACAGGCTTTGGTTTGGATGCAGCACAGGTAAAATATTGTACACATGGAGGTATGTCACCATGCAGGTAACACATCTGTTGCCATGTAGTTCCACCAAGACAGGTTAGGCACAACCACACATTGCTATATATGCAGTCTGCAATGTGGATGGCATTGAACATGCTAACAGCAGGGTGTATGTGCCTTTACCTACTCTACTGCGATCCTCACCTCAGTAACATGAGTGTGCCAATGCCAGTGGCATAGCCCTACCCTTAGGAGTGTGTGAGGCACTCAACTACTGTGAATGGTGTAAACAACAACTAACAACCTGATTACATACACTGTACAGTATTACAGACAGCTATGGGGGGGGGGGTTATACACAACAGTAACTGCAATGAAGGTGGATGTGTCCACAACAGCCACATCCAGTGAGTTATAGCAACCCCAGTAGTGCTGCACACCTCTACAGTGTGGAGGAGGGCATTAACACATCTATGACCTGTGAAGGACTGTATGTCCATGGCATGGCACCTGTGGAATGTTGGCATTTGCCAAGCAGTCCTAGTGGAAACATATTCTGTGAAAGGAGGTAGATCCCTTAACATCTACACAGATTCCTACATGTGGGATGGTGTACAAAAGCCTGCTATGATCTAGATAGGCATTGTGCACCTCCTAACCCTAATCTACACATGTCATGATTGCATCAAGGAGGTATACCAGGTTCAGGTTGTATTCTCTGCCTTTGAAAGTCCAACATTGGTGGGGTCCTGTGTGTTAAGATTACCAGTGACATTGGCCATGGGTTCATTGTTGATATGTTCCATGTCCCTGCAGACCAGGGTCATCAGGCTACTGGGTAGTAGTTCCCAGCTGACATGGTGGATTTGTGGTCGTCCTTCCCAACATTGGTGAATCCATTGTCAGGTATATGCCTATTGGATTGTATGAGGGATCCCAGCTACTTACTGCACCTGCCCAGGGGGTTCCCCCAAGCATGACACTTCACTTGACTGTACTGCATGATATGTTAACAATGCCAGCCTGACATCCTACAGGTGGGATGGAGTATTGTTAACATGTTCTGCCCTTGTCGTGTAGAGTCTTGATTATGGGATCTGCTATGGTTGATAGTGTATTGCAGGCCAGACGTGTTTGGCTGTGGGGGGGGATACCTATCCATGCCAGATGTATGTTGTTTGTTTCTCTCAAACCCATCAATTGTGCATGTGGACACATATGTTGTGGTTATGTTCCCTATTTCATCTACCTATTTAGATATATATGTGTTTACCTTTGAAAGGGAGACGATCATTTCTTCGAATGGCCCTTTCTGCAAAACGAAAGGACAAATCCATCATTTCTAACTGCACCACTGTTCAAAACACAGCAAATCTAAAAACAGCTTCACTGATTCTCGAACTGCAAGTTGGAATACATATTGTAATGCAGGGGGGCAAGCCCCCCAGCACCCCCCATCTGGAGGGCTGGGCCTCCCACAACACCCCTACTGTGATATTATAACTCCGAGTTTGCGCTATAGTGGAGATAGGCAAACATTCCCTATCACCACTATAGTGCCATCCGCATCCAAACTGCTGAATCTGCAATGAGCGAATGCATAGTGACATTCCCTCATTGCACATTCGATACATTTATTGCAAGATTGTACAATGTTGAAAACATACTTTCAGCCTTCCAGCATTCAGAAACATGATTCCCTCCCTTTGAAAGGTGAACCATATATATGCTTACATATATGCATTTTTATTGCTGTATATATGTGGACATATGGATGTATACATATATATCTATAGATGTATGCGTGTCTATGTAAATATGTATATATATATATATATATATATATATATATATATATATATATATATATATATATATATATATATATATATATATATATATATGTATATATTTCTATAGCTATATCTACATATATAGATATGTTATAGCCATTTAAATATGAATATATATATATACACTCACAAAAATATCTACATGGTGGAATACATTCCCTGTAGTGTTGAATACCTGGGCTGGATGATATGTATTTGAAAACATCATGATTATGCATATCTGTCATAGCTTAGTGGTAAATCACTTTGTGGATGGTGTGCAGGGTCCTGGTTTTGAGCCCTGCAGGAGCTGTTTATTTTGTTGTTGGGCAGAACACAGCCCATTGGCTACAGAGTGATTAAGGCACTTTAAAGCAGTTGTAAGCGGGTTTGTGTGGGTTTGAGTGATGGGAAGCACGCCTAACCGTCACTAAGGTTTTCATACAGTTAGCTTCTAAATTGCTTAACCTGTGTAGGCAATGCTTAGCTCCACGCAAACCCGCACAAACCTGCTTACAACTGCTTAAAAGTGCCTTAATCGCTCTGTATCCAATGGGCCATGTTCTGCCCAGCAACAAAATAATCAGCTCTTGCGAGGCTCAAGCCAAGGACCCTACACACTCTAGACAAAGTGATGTACCACTAAGCCATGACAGATAAACAGAAATTCAATGTTTTCAGAAACATATCATCCAGTCCTGTCATGCAACAGTACAAAGAATGTATACCAACATCTAGATGTCTGTGTGTGTAACTATATTAAAATCTAAAAAGATGCAACATATCTATATATGTATAAATATATATATATATATATATATATATATATATATATATATATATATTGTTTTACTTACTCTATATACATATATATCACTATATATGCACATATATACATGTATATGCCTAAATCGACACATGTATGTGTCTACAGCTATATGTCTACATATACACAACATGTTACATATGTGTAGGCAGATGTATATCTATGTAGGTATATACGGACATAGTTATATATATGTTAGCAGCTATATATATATATATCTATATAGGTATATATGGCCATACATTTGTAGATAGCAATTGCAGATTAACAAATACACATATGTCCAAATGCACTATTAATGGGGGTTGAGAGGGTCCACACACTATACGTCTTATACGATACAATACCCTACCAAGTACAGTCTGCCTCCCATAGGACATGTAATATGCAGAAGCCATCAATATCCCCAGGATACAGATGCACAGACACAGATATGCAGAAATATATATATATATATATATATATATATATATATATATATATATATATATATATATATATATACATGTGACTACACATAAACATGCTGATATATGTACAGTAAGATACATATGTAGAAGGTGCATACAATATGGAACAGCCACTATGCCTACAGTTAACACCTGAACAACTGGACACTGTATGGGCCACCCATACTAATGTCAATTGTTGCCTGCAACATATACCCAGAGAAAGGTCATAGGAAAGACACCACACACAGGTTTGCAGACATGGGAATCTTTAATTGTGTACTATATCAATTCTATATGCCATGTCATATAACTGTTCAGATACTGACAACCATATTAACAGAGTACTGCAACTGTGAATCAGTACAGATACAGTAATACAGTAGTCTGGAAAGGTTCACAACTGTTGCTGTCCAAGCCAAGCCCTTCAAATTGTACAATAGTGTAGACAGACTGGGCCACAGGATACCAAACAATCAACAGTATGTACTGCAAATGTGTAGTTCAGCAGCCTCTATCTACACTCTGTACAAACTCAGTAGGAGGTAAAGACGTTTTGAGATCAAATGGGTTCTAACTGGTACATAACAAGGCATAACTGATACAATCACAAGCACGCTTCAACAATTGGCTAAGCTTCTGGTGTCATTCAAAGGGGATCCAGTATCTGTCTGCCTGGGACGACATGATTGACAGACCACGATGCTTTGCCAGAGATGGCCTGCACCTGTCGCCCCTGGGATTCAGGTTACTGGCTAAGGCTCTTGCCAACCCTATAGTGCCTTTTTTAGGCAAAGTTCAAAGGACAAAACCACCACCCTAACAGGTACAAGCATGCAAAATCTGAAAGTAATGCTACTCAATGCTAGAAGTATAAACCTCAAAATGCACTTTCTCGAGGCACTGCTAAAAACGGAGAACATCGATATCTGTGCAGTAGCTGAGACCTGGTTCAAGGCTCCAGAGAGCACCCCTGCAATACCAGGCTACAACTCTTACCACACTTTTCAGCCACCAAACCAGGATCGAAACACTAAAGGTGGAGAAGTGTCCATATTCACCAAGGATATTCACATCACCAGGTTAGTTGCCCAACACAATGCCTCTGAAATTCTCCAGGTGTAACTAACACTAGGTAAGACTGCAATCCAAATTGTAGCTTGCTACAGATCCTCCACCATGCCCCAAGATTCTCACTGCACCTTTCTAAACATACTGGAAAATATTAATATACAACCAAACACCCTAATACTGGGTGATTTCAACTACCCTGCCATTAATTGGGAAAACTACTCGGGTACCAACACCTTTGCCCAATGGTTCTTGGAATTCATAAATTCCAATGCCCTGGATCAACTAATCCATAGTCCCACCAGGGGCTCCACTATCCTAGACCTGGTCATTACCAACATGGGAAATCGATGCTCCACACCTATGGTCACCCCCTTGTTGGTCAGGTCAGACCATAAGCTAATCACCCTTAACATCCATGTCCCACCCCCACCCCCCCAGTAAGGAAACCTCTATAAAAAACTTCACCAAAGCCAACTTCATGCTACTCAAGTCAGAAGGTACAAACTTCATGACACCCATGCAGACAGGAACTGAAAGTTCGACTGCTGAGTCCTACACTAAGGCACTGTATGAGCACATCCACTCATGCATGAATCGTGCCATCCCAAATAGAAACAAGATGCTCTCTTCCAAAAAAAGGAAGCCAATCTGGTAGTCCCCTGCCATAAACAAACTTTACAACAAAAGGAAGAAACTGTTGCAGAAAAGTGGAAAATCCCAGGATGCAAAAAACTCCCTTACCAGCCTCAGTAAGAAGCTGAGATCCCACATAAAATCCTCCAAAGCTAGTTACGAAAATAAAATTGCCAATGATTCCAAAGACAACCACAAGGCATTCTATAACTATGTCAAGAATCTAAATGACAATGCTCAGATCTGCTCTGAGCTACAACAGAATGGCATTAAATATACTGATCCCAAGGATATTGCCAATATCCTGGCAGATCAATTCAGTGACAACTTCACCACCCTCTCATCCCCTAAATGGCCCATCTCAATACCGGGAGATTGCCAAATTCAGGTAATAACGCCACACAGGTAAAAAAATGCACTCTCCAAAGCTAAGAATACAGCATCCATGGGACCAGATGACATCCTGGGCTGTATACTACATGAACTAGAAAATGAACTGGCACCTCACCTAAGTGTCATGTTTAATCATACCCTCACCTCAGGCTTCGTGCCCACTGAGTGGTGCACAGCTACAGTTATCCCACTCCACAAGGGGGCATCCACCTTGGATCCTGGGAACTACCACCCCATCAGTCTGACGAGCCTGATCTGCAAGGCCATGGAACGTATTACCTTGGAACTTATAAACAAAAACATTGGCAACCTTAAAATACTAGACCCCACCCAGTTTGGGTTTGTGAAGGGCAGATCTTGTCTCCTGAACCTAACTGACTTCTTCAAATCAGTCTCCAGAGCCGTGGACGAGGGTAAGGCAGTCCACACAGCCTATCTGGACCTCACCAACGCCTTTGACCCCATCCCCCTCTCTGGAATCATAGATAAACTTACTAAGCTGGGCATTAATCCCTATGTCACATGATGGGTTGCCAGCTGGCTTGCTGACAGAACCCACACTGTAAAAGTAGCTGACTTCAAATCCAGCTCCAGACAAGTGACAAGTGGAGTACCTCAGGATTCAGTTCTGGGACCTCTTTTGTTTGGCATCTACTTCTCTGAAGTACAGGTCAACACTAAGCAACTCTGGCTAACAAAGTTCGCAGATGACTGCAAACTGGGAGACATTACTGAATCCCCAAATGATGTGGATACTCTACAAAAGGGCCTTTCAGAAGCAGATGCTTGGTGCCAGAGCCATGGGCTCAAGCTCATTGCCAAGAAATGCATAGTTATCCCCCTTGGGAAAAAAACATGTACCCGTGAATTACCACATAGGTGGCAGTACACTAAACACCAAAAGTGTGATAAGAGACTTAGGGACACAGGTGGGCAGTAGTCTCACCTTCAATAACCACATTGCCACAACAGTCATGAAATCCTTCTATGTGGCATACCTCATCACTAAGGGCTTTCCATCCATAAAAAAGGAGGTGATTGTCCTACTGTACTCATCTTTCATTAGACCCATTATAGAATACAACGCTCTATTTGGTATGTACCGCTCAAGACATCTGCAACAACTGGAAAGGCCATAGAAATACCTCAATAAAAGAATCGCAGACCTAAAGCAGATGCCCTATGCCGACCACCTTAAAATACTCCAGCTATACTCTGTCGCATATCGTTTACTCTGAGGCAATCTCTGCTGAACATAGAAGGCCATGTCAAACCCAGAGCTGTTGGACATGCGACACTTAAAGAAATCCCAATCCCTCACAGCCACACGCTCCAGGGATCTAAACTTTGTCATCACAATAAACAAAACATGCTGGAGGGATAGGTTCCTGACCCAGAGACTCCCCAGACTCTGGAATAGACTGCCCATACATGTCAAGCAGAGTGCCTCTTTGGCCCTCTTCCAAAGGAACCTTGATGATTGGATGGGAGATAGGAAATTCATCCCGCGGATCATGTCAGTCGCCCTGTTAGACAGGGGTCCAGGGAAGTAAATAGTGTGGGAAGCAATAGCCAGGGAATTGTTAGGGCTAGGCTTGTATAGGCCCTAGGGCCGATAGCCTAGTACCATCCTATGAACCTATGGACCTATAAACACCGACAAACATAACAGTCTGTATGGCAGGAGGCAGTAGGCTTGCAGTACCCCAATTCATGTAAGTAATGTCAATATAGGTGAAGTACACGGTACTGTACATCCTGATACCTTGTGGCAGCTCACCTCTGATACCCCCACATTTTGTAACAGCCTAGGTCATCTATGGTGCTCCCCACCTAGACTCAATAATACAGGCCCATATACCACTGTTACATACACTGGCCTCTGCAGTGCATAAGGGCACACGTGTATTGTGTAGGTGATGCCCACACATATATGGCCCCAGCCCCACTGTATGTGTGGGGGATACAACAGCAGTGGACTAATGGCAGCAATGGCAGTGTGATATACTCACAGCCCACTACAGACCAACCCCAACAGCATGACATATGTGCAAAGCTTGGTATGTAGATGGAGGACAGAGGCTGGAACACAGGCACATATGTGGAACACTGTTGCCATACACTAAGCAAGGTGCTGGTGTCACAGAATAGTCTGCAACATACCCTTAGTCAGCGAATTTAAGTTAGAAATACAAATGGATGTAGCCATGTACTGATAGCATGCAACACATACACTGCCAGTGTAATATCTGACACAGGACCTGTGTGGTGGACGGACAACACATGATAGGCATACCTCTGTCCAGCAAGAGGATAGGCCCACAGTAGTGAGCTATGCAGACAGACTGCATTCCAAGGTACACTAGTATGTACACACACACACCCTGTAACACCAGTACTACGCAAAGCATAACACAATTCTACAGAGTCAGTCTATAGTTCCTGATCCTCATACAAATATGTGGCCACTCTGAGTGTGCAGGTTCCCATGTAAGAGGTATTGCAGGAAAGATGTCCATCACATAGGAAATGTAAAGGGACCACACCCACATGCTGTAGGGATTTATAGTGGGTAGTTGCCATGAGAGTGGTAATTAAGTAGTAAACATGTTTATTTATATATATATATATATATATATATATATATATATATATATATATATATATATATATATGGCTATCTGGATAAGAATATGTACATATATTTCCACCATATGTCCTGGGCATTTAGTGTAGCCCTACCCCAGCCCCTATAGTCCCAAAGAAGTAGTGCAAGGGGATGTCAAGTATGTATATCAGATATATTACTAGACTATTGCTACTGTCATTGGGATTGTCTTCACAGACATAGTGTGTCTGGAAGGTGACATCTGCATATAACATGTGTGCCATTGGCTACTGACAGACATCCTAAGGAAAGTATTGTGAAGTACTGCTGCTAGCATGTAATGCCCCTGTGGAGTGCAGCAGAGATATTGGCCACTATATGTGGGACTTTGGACACACCCTGTACAGTCCAAAGGTATAGACATAATCTCTTAGTGCACAACATGTGTACCAGACCTGACAATATGGATGTAGACAGCCATGTAGATGGGTATAACACATAATGGCTGGTATACATTTGGCACCATAGATGTTGGATTCACACACTCCTGTCTGGCCTGACACATAATGACTGCTGGTACAGGGGTGCCATGGACACATACTACCCACTAGATATTCACATACATCTGTACAGCATCCCACTGCTCTGTTTGACATACATGACTTTTAAGGGAGGCCCGGCAGCAGTACATCTGGAAAGTATCTGCACATGACATCTTACTGGTTAAATACACTAAGCTGCTAGGCATGTAACAATGCCCTGTGCAGGTTACAGGCAGACTGCCTCAACATTGGCCTACATCTCGTATGGGGGACTGCACATGTACCTGCATATATAGCAAGCTCAACAGCCATGTCACAGCACAGGGTAAGATATACCTGTGTGAAAGTGCATAACCACAACCAATGTGAACACAGCCACAACCACATATGGTAAGCTAGCGTAATATTACAGTATATGGACTATCTGTTCTACACTATTCTCATATGTGCCACTCACAAAATGACCCTACATATACTGGGCTGCTATACAATTTGGTCTGATGGCTGTCTGTGGTATGGGACATGTGTGTGTATAGTCCTACAAACACGTACGGCAAAATGGTACCATACAGTGGGGCAGCATGTAACATCTGATAGAAGGGAAGCTAGAACAATGACATCTACCACAGTCTGTACACAGGCTAAAGTACATATTAACAATTCACACACTGCCAACATTCACCATCTCTACACAGACCTCAGTACTGTACAAACATCCACAGAATGTCCAGCTTATGTCATGAAATATAACCCCTACTGTACATGACGTGTAGCAATCTGATATATCACTGGCTTGTTATCAGATATGATGACACTATTTATGGTGTACAGCACATATGCACCACTTCATGCATGACATATGTACAAAGAATGACAGAGGTGTGGCTGGGAACACATACACAGGGCCAATATTGACATGTTGCTGTGATAACCTCATAAATTTTCCATTGTAATGGGGTTTGCTGCAACATATGTCCTATGAGGGATATGAAGTCAGTTACTGTGTACGGCCTTCACCATCTAGAGACTGCAATCCTCACACTACCTTCTACATTCCACAGATAGATGCACTGTTGCTAATGCATGAAATCAAAGGCACAACACTGCCCAGTCTGCAAATGACCCTGCAGATGGGGATTACTCGTATACATGGGACTGACATGGCAGGTATTGTGACATGTACGACAGGCATATCCAGACAAACACTGTTAAACCAACATTACTCCAAATGCAGTATATTAGCACTTACAGTCTGTAGTCAGGTCAGGCACATTCCCCTCCTGTTTGTTGCCCTCTGTCCACAATGTATGTTGCTAGAGGTAAATCCCCAATCCATCTGAGATGCTGTTTGCCAAACAACAGATCTAGTTCCTGCTCACAGTGACTGAAAAAGGTCAACACCACCATGATATTCCTAGGTATTGGAGTGTGTTTCCATGCAACTGGCTATGGGAATGTTACCACAGCTGTTCTGCATGCAATCAGCTAGGGGAGGGCTGCAATTCGTGCAGCGGACATCAGCTGATCATGAGCATCACTTAATATACACATGCTGCTGCCTAAGTAAGGCAGGTGTGGGTTTTCACATCCAACAGAGAGGGAGTGGGGGTGCAAGGCAGAGGCAAATACATGTCAAGGAGGGGTGGGAGAGTAAAATGGAAGCATGTTTGTGTCACACACCTACCAACACAGGTTATCAAACCCACGACAACTATGTAGTGCTATCACAGTTTGATGCAGTTATTGGATGCGCCACATGGGTCACCTGCTGTGGAGCACTCAGAACATATATGTGATGGTGAGTGACATCTGCAACAGGAATATGGCAGATATGCGGTAGATGATGTACACATGCCTGTCTGCATGAACAGGTGCCAGCGTCAACACAGGCACACTCACACAAGGACGCACACACATTGACACACTTGGCAGGTCCAGGAGTGCAACTCATCACTAGTGGGATTGCCACAACACATCAATGTGCAGGTATCACATGCACCACTATGGGTCATACAGATGTCGTATGGGCAAAGAGTATGAGGAGGTGTCAGACATCAGACAGCATGGTTCAGTATGCCCATGGGGGTTATAGTGAGTGTGGATGTGGACATACGCAACATACAACACATACACAAACACACAGGGTGCCAGTTCTGACATGCATGGATGCATGTCTGCATGGGTGTGTGGTGGTCAACTGTGCCAGCAGGCTGTACAGGGGTAGGCAATGGGTATACCTTGGCATCACACCACATGACATTGATCTGCAGTGTGGCTCAGGCCTGTAGTTTCTGCATATGCCCACACAGGTGGGTACTGCATCCCCCATCTAGTCACCTGGGTGTCTATTGTGTGTGGCCAATGCTGTACATCACATACCATGTATGTCTTCCTCAGTCCATGATATGGATGGTGTCTGGGATGTGCACACCTCCCACATGCATGCACAGTGACATGTGGAACTGTACCTGGGGTGTCTGGCCCATGTTGTGATCACAGATTATCATCAGATGTGCCAGTCTTGCCCACCTGTGGCAGGAACTGGTAATGGGCAGCAGGTTTACCCTGCACTTACATTGATAGCATGCTAACAGCATTCCCTGATGTCAGTGTCATCTGTCCATAGAGGGCATGTTGTCAGGCATGGTATGTCCATTGGGAGTCACATGTCAGGCATGGTATGTCCTTTGGGAGTCACATGTGAAGGCACCACAGGTAGTGCAGGTGTCCATTGGGGAACATGCTGGAGGTGCACTGTCTGCATGTACGTGCATATTGGACAGATGGGCAGGATGACATGCCCTCTGTAGCCCACTGTTATCATTGCATAGTAACTATCAGTGGCTAATATACAATGTACTACCCACATATTGGCTGCTGCCTAGGCGTGTGTGTGCATATGACACATGGGTTAAGTGTGTGCTCTGGATAATAGTGGGGTTGCTAACTGTGATTAGCTGACCTTGATGTCACATGTATGGGTATGGCTTTGCACCCCAGCCTCTCAGCTAATTTACATCTGTTATCCCTGTATGGTTGACATTGTGATATATAGTAGGGCCATCATAAAATAAATAAGCAAAACCCCCTCCATATTGCCCACAGGTGTCACACACTCACAACCACTTCTACACAGGATACTAGTTACAAACACTCACCTGTGACGTCTAGGAATAGAACCCCTATCTAACTAGTTTATTACACTACAAAGTTACAGTACGTGACATGGACATTACTGGAGTAGTTTTTCCCCAAAGGTTTATTTAGGTTCATAGGTTCATAGGTTCATACTAGGCTATCTGCCCGAGGGCATTTACAAGCCTAGCCCATAGTTTTGTGGCTTACGCCACCCCTTTAGTATGGGGAACTATACCCATTATTTTGCTGTGCCTCTGTTGAGCAGTGAAACTGAGGTAATCCCTGGGACACTGAGGTAATCCCTGGGTTACTACTGGGCTATTATTTTCCGAGAGGTGTATATCTATTTCACAATGAATGACATCAGCAGGATTACCAAAGTAGGGCATTTCAACTGTACTGCGAGTGACTAGCCTAAAATGCATTGCTCCCTACACAGAGAGGGAGACACACACAAAACATCCACAACTGACATGTGTGGGTACAGAACCCCTAATTAAAGTCTATATCACACTACAGCATTGAGCTGTTATAGGATGCACTAAAGGGATTACTAGAGAAATCCTTCCCCAATGGTGTATTTCACAATGAATGACATCAGCAGGATTACATAGTAGGGCATTTCAACTGTACTGTGGGTGACTAGCCTAAAATGCATTGTCCCCTACACAGACAGTGAGACACACAACAAACAACCACAACTGACATGTGGGGGTATAGAAACCCTGACCAACATCTATAACACACTATAATATGGAGCGGTTATAGGACACACCACAGAGATTGCTAGTGAGATCCTTCTCCAAATGTGTATTTCACAATGACTGACATCAACAGGATTACCAAAGTAAGGCATTTCAACTGTACTGCAAGTGACTAGCCTAAAATGCATTGCTTTCTACACAGATGGTAAGACACACACAAAGCATCCACAACTAACATGTGCGGGAATCAAACCCCTGACCAAGGCCTACATCATACTACAGCATGGAGCAGTTACAGGTCACACCACAGGTATTACTAAACAGCTGTTTCCCCAAAGTTGTATTTCACAATGAATGACATCAGCAGGATTGCCAAAGTAGGGCATTTGAAATGTACTGTGAGTGAGTAGACTATAATGCATTGCACCATACACAGACATTGAAACATACACAATAAATCCAGAACTGCAATGGATGGAGATGGAACCCTACAACCATTCTAAATCACACTACAGCAACATGTAATTACAGGACGCGCTGCGGAGATTACTGAGCTACAACCTTCCCAGAGGTGTATTTCTAGGTCAATGACATCAGCAGCCTTGCCAAAGTTGAGTATATGAATTCTAAGGAGTGTGAGTAGCCTAAAAAGGCATTGCTCTTCACTCAGTCAGACACACACAGATTCCCACACAAACAGTTGCCAGATCTGGGCTTAGAACACCTACCTTACTACTTTACCACACTACAGCAGCAAGCACTTACAGGGCACACTACAGAGATTACTGGGCTGAGATTTTCCTAGAGGTGTATTTCTAGGTGAGTGACATCAGCAGCCTTGCCAATGTTGAATATATGAATTGAACAGAGTGTGAGTAGCCTAAAAAGAATTGCTCTCTACTCAGTCAGACACACACACATTCACACAGCTACCAGGTCTGGGGTTTGAACACCTATCTAATTACTTTACCACACTACAGCAATGCACAGTTACTGGACATACTACAGAGATTACTGGGCTATTATTTTCCGAGAGGTGTATTTCTAGGTGAGTGACATCAGCAGCCTTGCCAAAGTTGAGTATATGAATTGAACGGAGTGTGAGTAGCCTAAAAAGCATTGCTCTCTACTCACTCAGACGCACACACAGATTCACACACAGTTGCCAGGTTTGGAGTTAGAACACCTACCTAACTACTTTATTACACTACAGCATTACGCAGTTAAGGGAAGCACTATGGAGATTACTGGGGTATATCTTTCTCAGAGGTGTATTTCTAGTTGAGTGACATCAGCAGCCTTACCAAGTTGAGTATATGATTTGTACAGAGTGTGAGTAGCCTAAAAAGCATTGCTTGCAACTCAGTCAGACACACACATACACAGATTCACACACAATTGACAAGTCTGGTGTTAGAACTACTACCTAACTAGTTTATCACTACAGCAGTACGCAGTTATGGGACACACCATGGAGATTACTAAGCTACAGCTCTCCCAAAGGTGCATTGCACATTGGATGACCTCAGTAGGCTTGTCATAATACTGCTATGGGGAGGGCGGTGTGTGCATGGGCCATAACCCATTCATGTAGTGATCGACATGCCACATGCGGGCACACGCAGGGTCATATGTCACAGGTACATGTATACAGCTACTAGATGACTACTTACTTGTACAGTCATGTTGCACAGCTGGCACGTGCACCACATAGTCTGTCATGCTGACAGATACTGATGGCTAGTATCTGCAGTGAGTGACATCTGCACCTCATGTGTTTGGGGCCCTTTGGCTGTGTGCTGGGTGGGACAGGCCCGGATGGCACCTTGTCACGGTCACCCTCTTCTACACATCTATGTCCATCTACCTTTGGCTTATTATAGTGTGTTGTCCTTACATACATGTATGTATTCCTATCCACTGTGTGTGCAAGGCAGGAGTGGTGCATACTGACTTGTGTCTGCACTAAGAACTGCGACTGCTAGATATGTCTGGCCTACTGGTGTTTGCACACATGGCCTTCATGTGTTTAAGTGTGTGAGCATGCCCAGTATGACCTTTCAGTATGTTGTTGACTGACATTGCCTTCATTCCTCTAAGTGTGTGAGCATGCCTAGTATGGCCATCTGTATTGCATGTGTGGATTAAGTCTAGGTAGTTTGCACTGCGGTGCTGACCTTTGTGTTGTACACCGACAGGTAGCATGCTGTGTCTGCAGGGTATCTATCAGTCATTTGGCATTGACTGTTACTACATTTCTGCATAGCGGAGGGGGGACACCTGATAGTTTCTACATTTCTACACAGGAGTGGGGGGGGGCACACCTGGCTGTTAATATAAGTGTACGTAGGATGGGGGGGGGCAAACCCGACTCTTGTACACATTTGCTAGGACTGTACTGGTATGTCGGGTACTCTATTTCAGTCTGCAGTCTTACCTATCATGCTGGCTAGAGGCATACCAGTGTACTACAGATCTTAGCTTTAATTGCCTACATATTAGTTTCTGACTTCCTAGCCTTCACAACTTACATCTAACTGCCTAGCCTGCTGCAGTCTGTCTGTGTAGGCCTGGGGGTGGGGTTATCCATAGGGCTCATTTAGAGGCCATAGTACAGCATTTGTTTGTGTTTGTGTACACTTATCCTGCTGGCTGTAACTGTTGATGGGTATGCGACCCCCCCCCCAACTGGCATGTGTGAGTCACTTACCTTCTGGGTGTCCCAGTACTGAGGGTGATGCTGCAGGGCTGCCTATGTCGGATGCACATAGTACACTCCCTATACATGGTTGAGCACAGGTAGTGTCATGTTTGGCATCCCTTTTACTGTATATGCGATTCAGGGAGAGGTGTCATTCCCTAGGTCCCTACTGTGTCACTGCATGTGCTATGCATTGCCTCTTTGCCAAGGCCAGGGCATACTGGGCACGCCTCCTTCTGCCTACTGGAGCAGGCTCAGGTTGTTCCTCCTCTGAGTCACTCTGTGCCTGTGCAGTCCTTGGCAATGGTGGGGGGGGGCAGTGTGGCCCTGCCCCATGCTGTTCTTGCTGCAGCTGTTTCTGCATGATCATATTGTGTAGCTTGGCACATACAAGGCAATTTGGGTACATATAGTTGGTGAGTACTGCAAGGCTCCACCAGATGTGTCCAGAAACCTGAACCATGACTTGAGCATCCCAAAAACACACTCTATTATGATTCGTGTTTGTGCATGTGCCTCATTATTTAGTTTTTGTTCAGGTGTGTGTGCATTTCTGATGGGTGTCATCAGCCATGGCTCCAGTGTGTATCCAGCATCCCCTACTAGGTGACCGTGCGGGATGTCCCCAATGGCAAATGTTTGGTACAGCTGCGTCAGATGCCAGATGTGGGAATCGTGGTAGCTTCCAGGGCATCCAGTACACACATTCATTATTATGCCCTGGGTATGGCACATGACCTGGCAGTTGATGGAGGAGAAGCCCTTGCGGTTGATGTAGACCCTACCCCGCTCAACAGGTGGTGCTTTGATGCATATGTGCGTGCAGTCTGTTGCACTCATGATCTCAGGGTATTCTGCTATTTGGTGGAAGACATGCTTATTGCTGGCCAATGCCTCACGAGTGATGGGGAAATATACATGCTCACCGACATGTGCTGACATGGCATCCAGGAACTGGTGGCATACCCTGGATGTTGATATCTGTGAAATCCTCATCATATCCCAAGTTGGCCTTTGGAAGATACCTGTAGCTAGTATTCTTAGGCCTACACATATCTTGGTATCCACAGGGATGGGTTACCCTCTTTTAGTTCTGTGTGTGAGATGTGGCCAGCACAGCTCAACAATTTGCTGTAGGAGGTCCCTGTCCACCCTATAGCACTCCACTGTTTCCAGCTCATGTAGCCCTTGGTAGGGTACCCTGGGTCTGTACAGTCTTCTCCGTCTCCTAACTGTGGGTTGCTCAGCAGCATTCACATTCTCACCACCCTCAACCTCTTGCACATGCTGGTTTATGATAGCAAAAGCAGCCCCTAACATTTTTTCTCTTGCTTTCGTTTTGTAAAATTTCCCCATCTGTATACACCGGCAGTGCAGAGTTTTTGGGAAAAACAAGAGGGAAAGGTGTTTGCATAGTTTATAGTGGTGTGCTGGGCTGAGCTGGTCTGCTGCCTGTGTAATTGGCTGATTCTGATACATTTCACCTGTCAGCTAAGCTAGTTCTCCTTGATTACCTTCCTACTGCTGTTTTCCTTTCCCATTACCTTCCTGTTTAAGCCTGTGTGCATACCGCGCAAACAGAGTGCTCAAATGTGCACAGTGCTGCTATTTCCTGGTTTAACTTCCTTTTTCTTCTTGTAAAACCTGGTGCGTGGCACGCACACCCGCTTACACTTTGTAAAGAGTGTTACGCAGGTTTAGACACGCCCCTAACTGTGCTAAGCTAGGAGCAATCCCGAGCCACAGGGCTCCAATCCACTTACAGTATGCCTGACACCCCCCCATGATGTCATCTATATCCTAGAATTGCACCCAGCCATTTATACTCTTACACTCTTGGGACCTGCATCATACCCTCGGGAAATCTGTGATTCACTAACCTTTCCCTCATTTGCATAGGATTGCCTGCTAAGGCACAGTTAGATGTCCCACACTGAGCCTCCCCCTTAGCAACAATTACTCACTGGCCAGGTTGTCTTCTGCCTGCCATTGACTTGCATAGCAGAATACTGATTTAGTTAGAATGCTTATTTATGTTTATTTTATTATTTCCCCCCGATCCTGTTTGCACGCCGCTGCCCTATGCTTACACAGGCAAAATCGGCGAAAAAAAAAATAAAAGTTGTTGTTTTTTTTTAAACAGTTTGCAATGCCAATGGCCTTCTACTTGACCATTGGCATGCTTCCTCAATAATATGTAGCCTTTCTTTGGAGTTGTCTTAGCTCCGTTTTGTAGTTTGCAGAAATGTACTCGGTTACTAACCGAGTACATTTCTGCACTCTGCACTCGTCCTGCACTGACTGCTGCCAGCTTTCTGGACTGCAAATTACAATAATTTGCATGGTTTTCACCCTCAAATGAGGGTAATTTGCATACAGAAGCTCAGTCCTTGCAGAATTAGTTTAAGAAGTCATGTGCATGTCCCGGGAGCTCGTTCCTGGATCGCACATCGACCATATTGACGAAAATAGCTCTTAGACTAATCCTGCATGCTCTGCAGGGCTTTGTAAGTCCGGGGGTAAGTGTTTTAGCAGTAAAAACACTAGCCAGGTATATAACATTTCTTTGTTTGCCAATTGCCATACAGATTGGGTGATATACTTGGCTACCTGCAATTGTTCAGCTTTCTACATTGGGCAAACATCCGTCCGGTGAAATTTACGATTTCTGAGCACTTTTGTGACATCAAACATCAAAGAATTACCAATCCTCTGTACAAACACACCACAGTACATAAAAATGCTTCTTTCAATTTTATAATTATTGATCAGATTTTGGGCATGAGATCCAATAAGTCAGGCTGGCATGAGATGTTGAATAAAAAAGAGAAAAAAATGGATTATTAAGCTGGGCAGTTTGTTTGCACCTGGACTAAATGAGCATCTTTAATCAGTCACATGTTGTTATTATTTGATTATTTAAGGAGTGGGTTCATTCATGTTCTTTACATATGATGAAGGCTATTTGATTTACTAAGCCGAAATTGGTCTGTTTCTTTCTCCTGAACTATTATGTGTTTGTAGCACATAACATTAAATATTGTTTTTTGCCACAGTCTGCTGGTCTATTTTTTTGATTTGGATTACATTTGGTTTGGGACCGTGCAGTTGCCGTACATTCAGAGATTTTTCTTACAGGGTTAAGTGTACTGGTTTTCCATAAAGAAAGTGTTACTTTGTGAATACGATCGCTCTTGTCTAAAGTGGTTTCAAATTTTACTTATACTTCTCACTGTCTTCCTTAAAGAATCAAAAAAGGAGAAAGGATTTTCCATACCCTGAATTTGCATGGGCAACTGTAGTATTACCTTGACAGAAGTAACCCCCGGATTCTCAAAAGCTTGCATGGAGTGCAAGATTGGTGCAGGAGCCCATGCAAGCAATATGTCTGCTGTGCTATCCAGGAACAGCCTGCAGGGGCGTGCATGAGTGCTCCTGCACTAATCTTGCATGGACTAAGCCCTGGTATGCAAATCACCCCATTTGCAGGTGAAATCCATGCAAATGAGGTGATTTTGAAATCCAGGAAGCTTGCAACAGTCCGTGCAAGACTAGTGCTATCTGCAGAAATGTACTCAGCTAGTAACCGAGTATATTTCTGCAAAATCCAAAATGGAGCTATGACAGCTCCAAATAAAGGCTGCATATCATTGAGGAAGCATTCCAATCGCCAAGTATAAGGCCATAGGCATTGCAAACAATACAAAAAATAAAAAATCAACTTTTATTTTTTTTTTTGCCAATCTCGGGTGTTTAAGCATAGGGCAGCGGCATGCAAACGGGATCGGGGGAAAATAAGAAAATAAACCTAAAACAAGCATGCTAACTAAAATCAGTATTCTGCCATGCAAGTCAATGGCAGACAGAAGACAACCTGGCCAGTGAGTAGTGGTTGCTAAGGGGGGAGACTCAGTGTGACACATTTAATTATGCATTAGCAGGCAATCCTATGCAAATGAGGGGAAGGATAGTGAATCCCAGTTTTCCCCAGCATGTGAGTCAGGTCCCAACAGTGTAAGAGTATGAATAGCTGGGTGCAAGACTAGGAGGTAGGTGACATCATGGGGGTGTGTGTCAGGCATACTGTAAGCGGATTGTAGCCCTGTGGCTCGGGTTTGCTCCTAGCTTAGCACAGCTAAGCTAGGGGGTGTGCCTAAACCTGCCTAGCACTCTTTACAAAGTGTAAGCAGGTGTGCGTGACATGCACCGGGTTTTACAGGAAGAAAAAAGAAGTTAAACCAGGAAATAGCAGTAGTGTGCACATTTGAGCACTCTGTTTGTGCGGCACACACACGGGCTTAAACAGGGAGGCAATGGGAAGGGAAAACAGCAGTAGGAAGGTATTCAAGGAGAACTAGCATAGCTGGCAGGTGAAATGTATCAGAATCAGCCAATTACACTGGCAGCAGACCAGCCCAGCCCAGAACACTACTATAAGCTAAGCAAACACCTTTCCCTGTGGCTTTTCCCACACTCTACACCACCGGTGTATACAAGCAGGGAAATTTTAACAAACAAAATCAGAAGGGCTGCAGCAGGCAACATAGAACAACATGTGCAAGAGGCTGAGGGTGATGAGGATGTGAATGCTGCCAAACAACCCACAGTGAGGAGACAGGGAAGAGTGTACAGACCCAGGGTAACCTACCAGGGACTCCATGAACTGGAGATAGTGGAGCACTATACGGTGGACATAGACCTCCTACACCAAATTGTTGAGCTGTGCCGGCCACACCTGACACACCAAACTGACTGAGGGGAACCCATCCCAGTAGATATGAAGGTATGTGTAGACCTAGGTATACTAACCACAGGTACATCCCAAAGCCCAACTGGGGATATCATGGGAATCTCATAGGCATCAGCATCCAAAGTATTCCACCAGTTCCTGGATGCCATGTCAGCACATGCCAGTGAGCACGTATATTTCCTCAACATCCGTGAGGTGTTGACCAGCAATATGCATCTCTTCCACCAAATAGCAGCATAACTTGGGGGAATAGGTGCTATGGACTACATGGACATACACATCAAAGCACCACCTGGTGAGCAGGGTAGGGCCTACATCCTTCGCAGGGGCATCCTCCTCCATCAACTGCTAGGTCATTTGTGATGTCCAGGGCATTATAATGAATGTGTGTGCATATGGCATCTGACGCAGCTGTACCACAGATTTGCCAATGAGGACATCCCCTATAGTCACCTAGTGGGGGATGCTGGGTACACACTGGAGCCGTGGCTGATAACACCCATCAGAAATGCACACAGACCTAAACAACAATGCCATAATGAGGCACACGCACAGGCCAGACATATAATAGAGTGTGTGTCTGGGATGCTCAGGGCGTGGTTCCAATGTCTGGACTCATCCGGTAGAGCCTTGCAGTATTCCCCAGCTACATGTACCCAAATTGTTATGGTATGTGCTATGCTACACAATATGATCCCGTGGAACCAGCTGCATCAGGAACAGCATGGGGCAGGGCCACACAGCCCCCCACCAATGCCAAGGCCTGCACAGGCACAGAGTGACCCAGAGGAGAACCAACCTGAGCCTGCCCCAGTAGGCAGAAGGAGGCATGCCCAGTATGCCCTGGCCTTGGCAAAGAGGCAATGCATAGCACATGCACTGACACAGTAGGGACCCAGAGAATGACACCTCTCTCTGACTCACACATACAGTAAAAGGGATGCCAAATATGACACTACCTGTTCTCAACCATGTATAGGGAGAGTACTATGTGCATCTGACATAGGCAGCCCTCCATCACCATCTGCAAGTCTGGCACACCTTCAAGGTAAGTCATTCAACCTACCAACTGCCAAATGGAGTAGAATGTGTTGTTACCTGTAGTTATGGTATGGATGTGAGCATGCAAGGGAATTGGGTGGCTGAATGTTATGGCAGCAGACAGTAGACACCCATAATGGCACCATGACATCTGTAACACATACTGGAGTCACCATAGTACACAGTACTACACAGAGTGACAAAACCCACTGCAGGAAATGTGCTAAGTGACATGTGTGTCCATATGACCCACACATGCCAGTCAGGACAGTTCACATACCCAACAACAATCACCAGCAGGACAGGTGTAGACAAACCCAAACAGAGCCTGTGCCATGGCCCCAGAATGATGGCTATGGTTAGCCTCCCCCCAGGCCTATACAGACAGACCACAGCAGGACAGGCAGTGGGATGTTAGTTCTAAAGGGTAGGAAGTCAGACAATAATATGTAGGGCAACCAAAACCACGATCTGTAGTACACTGATATGCCTCTAGTCAGCATGATAGTTAGCACTATAGAATGAAATGGAGTACCTGGCATACCAGTACAGACATAGCAAATGTGTACAAGTTTCACATGTGCCCCACACATCCTACATAGTAATGTAATAACAGTCAGTTGTGCACCCCCACTCCTGTGTAGAAATGCAGAAATAGTCAGGTGTGCCCCCCCCATTTTACACAGTAATGTAATAACAGTCAGGTGTGCCCCCCACTCCTGTGTAGAACTGTAGAAATAGTAAGGTGTGCCCCCCATCCTACATAGTAATGTAATAAAAGTCAGGTGTGCCCCCCACTCCTGTGTAGAAATGTAAAAACAGTCAGGTGTGCCCCTCCTGTTATGCAGAAATGTAGTAACAGTCAAAACCAAATGATCGATGGATACTCTGCAGAGACAGCAAGTTATCTGTTGGTGTACAACACAAAGGTCAGCACTGCAGCACAAACTACCTGAACACGATCCATAAATTCAATACAGACAGCCATACTGGGCATGCTCACACACTTAGAGAAATAAAGGCAATGTCAGTCTAGAACAGACTGAAAGGCCATAATGGGCATGCTCACACACTTAAACACATGAAGGCCATGACTGCAAACATCAGTGGACCAGTCATATCTGTCAGTTGCAGTTGTTAGTGCAGACACTCATCAGTATGCACCCCTCATGCCTTGCACACACAGTGGATAGGAATACAGACATATATGTCAGGGCAATACACTATAATAAGCCAAAGGTAGATGTACATAGATGTGTTGAAGAGGGTGACTGTGACAAGAAGCCATCCAGGCCTGTCCCACCCAGCACACAGTCAAAAGGCCCAAAACACATGAGGTGCAGATGTCACTGACTGCAGATACTAGTCACCATTACCATCAGACTATGTGGTGCACGTGGCAGCTGTGCAACATGACTGTACAAGGAAGTAGTCATCTAGCAGCTGTATACATGTACCTGTGACTTATGACCCCATGTGTGCCTACATGTGGTGTGTCAACTCCTAGATGAATGGGTTATGGCCCATGCACACACTGCCCTCCCCATAGCCCTACTATGATAAGCCTGCTGAGGTCATCCAATGTGAAATACACCTTTGGGAGAGTTGTAGCCCAGTAAACTCCATGGCATGTCCCATAACTGTGTACTGCTGTAGTGTGATAAGTTAGGTAGGAGTTCTACCCCCAGACTTGCCAAGCGTGTGTCTGACTATGTAATGAGCAATGCTTTTTAGAGTACTGACACTCCTTACAATTCATATACTCAACTTTGGCAAGGCTGCTGATGTCACCCACCTAGAAATACACCTCTGGGAAGGTCATAGCCCAGTAATCACCATATCACATCCTGTAACTGTATACTGCTCTAGTGTGATAAAGTAGTTAGGTAGGAGTTTGTACACCAGCAATGGCAAGTGTATTTGTGTGCGTGTCTGACTGTATAGAGAACAATGCTTTTTAGGGTACTCACACTCCTCCCAATTCATATACTCAACTTTGGCAAGGCTGCTGATGTCACCTACCTAGAAATACACCTCAGGGAAGGTTGTAGCCCAGTAATCTCTGTAGTGCGTCCTGTAACTGTGTACTGCTGTAGTGTGATTTTGAACTGTGGTAGGGTTCCATCCTCAACCATGGCAGTTTTGGATGTTTTGTGTGTGTTTCAATGTCTGTGTATGGAGCAGTGCATTATAGGCTAGTCACATACAATACATTTCAAATAGCCTACTTTGGCAATCCTGCTGATGTCATTCATTGTGAAATACACCTTTGGGGAAGGTGTTTTCTAGTAATCCCCATGGTGTGTCCTATAACAGCTCTATGCTGTAGTGTGATGTAGACCTCTGTTAGGTGTTCTATACCCACACATTTCAGCTGTGCATGTTTTGTGTGTGTCTCATTGTCTGTGTAGGGAGCAATGCAGTTTAGGCTAGTCACACTTATTACAATTCAAATGTCCTACTTTGCAATCATTCTGATGTCATCCAATGTGATATACACCTTTGGGGAAAAAGTACTCCAGTAGTATCTGTGGTGTGTACTATAACTGCATAGTGCTGTAGTGTAATAAACTTGGCAGGGGTTCTACTCCCAGACATGACATTTGTGTGTAACACGTATCACGTGTGGAGGTGATTGTAAGTGTGTGACACCTGTGGCCAATATGGAGCAGGTTTTGCATATTTCTTATATGGTAGCCCTACTATATATCACAATGTCCACTGTACAGGGATAACAGATGTGAAAAAGCTGAGAGGCTGGGGTACAAAGCCATACCCAGACATGTGACATCAAGGCCAGGCAATTACAGTTAGCAACCCCAGTATTACCCAGAGCACGCTCACATCCCATGTCTCATACACACCCACATGCCTAGGCAACAGCCAAGATGTGGGTAGTACACTGCATATTGGCCACTGATAGTAACTATGGGGTGATAGCTGTGGGCTACAGAGGACATGGCACCTTGTCTATCTGTCCAATCTGCACGTACATGCAGACAGTGCACCTTCCCCATGTTCCCCAATGGACACCTAAAACACCTGTGGTGCCATCCCATGTGACCCAAAAAGAACATACCATGCCTGAAAACATGCCCTGTATTGACAGATGCCACTGACACCAGGGAATGTCATTAGCATGCTATCAATTTAGGTGCTGGGTAAACCTGCTGCCCATTACCAGTTCCCACCACAGGTGGGCAAGACTGGCACATCTGATGATAATCTGTGTTCACAACATGGGCCAGACACCCCAGGTACAGTTCCACATGTCACTGTACATGCATGTGGGAGGTGTGCACATCCCAGACACCATCCATGTCAAGATCTAAGGAACACAAACATGGCAAATGATGCACAGCATTGGCCACACACAATAGTCACCCAGGTGACTGGATGGGGAATACAATACCCACCTGTGTGAGCAAATGCAGATGCTACAGCCTGAGCCACAATACAGAACTGATGCCAAAGGTATACCCATCGCCTAGCCTTGTACAGCCGTCTGGCACGGTCGACCACCACACACCTGTGCAGACATGCACCTATGCATGTCAGTACTGGCACCCTGTGTGTTTGTGTGTGTGTTGTATGGTGCGTATGTTCACATCCACATTCCCTACATCCTACATGGGCATACTGAAGCATGCTGTTTGATGTCAGACACCTCCCCATATCCTTTGCCCATACAACCCCCGTATGGCTCGTGTGGTGCATGTGATACCTGCACAGTGATGTGCTGTGGCAATCCCACTACTAGTGAGTTGTAATCCTGGCCCTGCCAAGTGTGTCAATGTGTGTGTGTCCTTGTGAGAGTGTGGCTGTGTTGATGCTGGCACCTGTTCATGCAGACAGGCACGTGTACGTCACCTACCGTATAGCTACCGTATCCCTGTTGCAGATGTCAGTCACCATCACATATATGTTCTGAGGGCTCTACAGCAGGTTACACATGTGGCACATCCAAAAACTGCATAGAACTGTGATAGCACTACATAGTCTTCAAGGGTTTGATATCCTATACTGGTAGGTGTGTGATGCAAACATGCTTAGGTTTTACTCTCCTACCACTCCCTGACTTGTGTTTGCCTCTGCCTCTCCCACTCCCTCTATGGTGAATGTTGAGACCTACACCTGCTTTGCTTGGCAGCAGCATGTGTATTTTAAGTGATGCTCATGATCAGCTGATGGCCTCTGCATGAATTGCAGCCCTCCCCTAGCCGATTGCATGTGGAACAGCTGTGGTAACATTCCCATAGCCAATTGCATGGAAACACATTCCAATATCTAGGAACATCATGTTGGTGTTGGCCCTTTTCATTCACTGTGAGCAGGAACTAGATCTATTGTTTGGCAAACAGCATCCCAGATGGATTGAGAATTTACTTCTAACAACATACACTGTGGAAACAGGGCAACACACAGAAGGGAGGTGTGCCTGACCTGACTAAAGACTGTAAGTGCTGCTATACTGCATTTGGAGTACTGTTGGTTTAACAGTGTGTGTGTGTGTGTGTGTGTGTGTGTGTGTGTGTGTGTGTGTGTGTGTGTGTGTGTGTGTGTGTGTGTGTGGATATGACTGTCCTACATGTCTCAATACCTGCCATGTCAGTTCCATGTTTATGAGGAATCCTCATCTGCAGGGTCATCTGTAGACAGGGCAGTGTGTTGAGCCTTTGGTTTCATGTGTTAGCAATAGATCATCTATCTGTGCACTGCAGAAGGTAGTGTGAAGATTGCAGTCTGTAGATGGTGAAAGCCATGACAGTTACTGGCCTCTTATCCCTCATAGGACATATGTTGCAACAGTAAATGTATGAGGTTATCACAGCAACATGCCATTATTGGCCCTGTGCATGTGCTTCCAGCCACAACTCTGTCAACCTGTGTAAATATGTCATGCATGAAGTGGTGCATATGTGCTGTACACCATAATTAGTGTCATCATAACTAATAATAAGCCAGTGATATATAAGACTGCTACACATGTTATGTACAGTAGGGGTTATATTTGATGACATAACCTGGACATTCTGTGGATGTTTGTACAGTACTGAGGTCTGTGTAATTATGGTGAATGTCAACAGTGTGTGTATTGTTAATATGTACTTTAGCCTGTGTACAGACTGCGGTACATGTCATTGTTCTAGGTCCCATCCTAGCTGATGTTACTTGCTGCTCCATTGTATGGTACTGTACTGGCATAAATATTTGTAGGGCCATACTCACACATGTCCCATACCACAGACAGTCATCAGACCAAACTGTATAGCAGCCCAGTATATGTAGGGTCAGTCTGTGAGTGGCACATATGAGGATGGTGTCAAACAGATAGTCCATATACTGTAATATTATGCTAGCTTAACATATGTGGCTGTGGCGGTGTTCACATTAGTTGTGGTTATATGCTTTCACACAGGTGTATCTTACCTTGTAGTGTGACATGTCTGTAGAGCCTACTATATATGCAGGTACATGTGCATTCCCGATAGGAGATGTAGGTCAGTGTTGAGTCAGTCTGCCTGTAGCCTGCACAGTGCATTGTTACATGCCTAACAGCTTAGTGTACTTACCCAGCGAGATGTCATGTGCAGATACTTGCCAGATGTACTGCTGCCAGACCTCCCTTAACAGTCATGTATGTCAGTCAGAGCAGTGGGATGCTGTACAGATGTATGTCAATATCTAGTGGGTAGTATGTGGCCGTGGAACACCTGTACTAGCGGTTATTATGTGTCAGGCCAGACAGGGGTGTATGAATGCAAAACCTATGGTGGCAAATATATTCCAGTCATTATGTGTTATACCCATCTTCATGGCTGTCTACATCCATATTGTCAGGCATGGTACACATGTTTAGCACTAACGGGTTATGTGTATACCTCTGGACTGTACAGAGTGTGTCAGAATGTCCACAAATTTTGGCCAATATCTCTGCTGCAGTCCACAGGGGCATTACGTGCTAGCAGTGGTACTTTATTACGATGTCCTTAGGATGTCTATCAGTAGCCAATGGCACACATGTTATAAGCAGATGTGACTTCCCACACACACCATGTCTGTGGAGACAATGCCAATGACAGTAGCAATAGTCTGCTAATATAACTGCTATACATACTTGACATCCCCTTGCACTACGAATGTGGGACTATAGAGGCTGGGATAGGGCTACACTCCATGTCCAGGACATATGGTGGAAATATATGTACATATTATTATCCATATAGCCATATATATATATATATATATATATATATATATATATATATATATATATATGATTACGCATGTGTAGTACTTCCAGTCACCACTGTCATGGCAACCCCTTACTCTAACCCCCTACATCATGTGGGCATGGTCCCTTTACATTGCCTATGTGATGGACATCTTTAGTGTGTGTGGGCATCAGTGTTACAGACAGCAGGTAGCAATACCTCTTACAGGAGAACCAGCACACTCAGGGCAGCTACATATTTGTAGGAGGTTCAGGAACTACAGAGAGAGTGTGCATAGATTTGTTCTATGCTTTGTATAGTATCTGTGTTACAGGGTGTGTGTGTGCATACTACTTTACCTTGGAATGCAGTCTGTCTGCATAGCTCTCAACTGTGGGCCTATCCTTTTCATGCCAGAGGTGTGCCTATCATGTGTTGTCTGTCCACCACACAGGTCCTGTGTCAGATATTTCAATGACAGTGTGTGTGTTGAGTGCTATCAGTACATGGTTGCATCCATTTCTGTTTCTAACCTCAATTTCCTGACTAAGGGTATGTTGCAGACTATCCTGTAACACTAGCAACTTGCTTAGTGTATGGCAACAATTTTCCACATTTGTGCCTGCGTTCCAGCCTCTGTCCTTCACCTACATACCAAGCTTTGCACATATGACATGCTGCCAGCGGTTGATCCATAGTGGGCTGTGAGTATATCACACTGCCATTGCTGCTATCAGTCCACTGCTGTTGTATCCCCCACACATATGGTGGGACTGGGGCCATATATGTGTGGGCATCACCTATACAATACATGTGTGCTCTTATGTACTCCAGAGTCCAGTATATGTAACAGTGGTATATGGCCCTGTATTATTGAGTCTGGGGGGGACGCACCACAAATGACCTAGGCTGTTAAAAAATGTGGGGGTATCAGGGGTGAGCTACCTTAAGGTATCTGGATGTACAGTACCATATACTTCACCTATATTTACATTACCTACATAAATTGGGTTAATGCAAGCCTACTGCCTTCTGCCATACAGACTGTTCTGTTTGTCAATGTGCATGTGATGGTGTCAGTTATGCCTTGTTATGTTGCAGTTACAACCCAGTTGGTCACATAATGTCTTTACCACCTAGTGATTTTGTACAGAGTGTAGATAGAGGCTGCTGAACTATACACCTGCTTTACATACTGTTGATTGTTTGGTATCCTGTTGCCCAGTCTGTCCTCACTATTGTACAATTTGAAGGGCTTGGCCTGGACAGCAACAGTTGTGAGCCTTTCCAGACTACTTTATTAGTATAACTGTTTCACAGTTGCATTACTCTGTTTATATGGCTATCACTGTCTGAACAGCTATATGACATGGCATATAGAACTGTAATAGTACACAATTAAAGGTATTCCATTTCTTCAAACCTGTGTGTGGTGTTAACCCTATGACCTCTCCGTGGGTATATGTTTCAGGCAACAGTTGTCATTTGTATGGGTGACCCATACAGTGTCCAGTTGTTCCGGTGTTAACTGTAGGCATAGTGGCTGTTGCATATTGTGTGCACCCTCTACATATGTATCTTACTGTACATATATCTGCGTGTGTATGTGTAGTCACATGTATATATATATATATATATATATATATATATATATATATGCATCTGCATATCTGTGTCTATGTATCTGCATCCTGGGGATGTTGATGGCTTCCACATTTTACATTTCTTAAGGGAGGAAGACTGTACTGCATGATATGTTACCAATACCAGCCTGACATCATACAGGTGGGATGTAGTACTGTTAACATCTTGTGCCCATGTTGTGTCAGGTTCTGGTTATGGGATCTGCAACACTTGGTAGTGTATTGCAGGGCAGACATGTTTAGCTGTGGGGGTGGATACCTATTCGTACAAGAAATATAGTGTGTGAGGCCTCTCAACCTCTATGTGGACATATGAGTTTTTGTTAATCTGTCATTGCTATCTACAGATGCATGGCCATATATGCCTATATAGATATATACACATATGTAACTTGCTGTGTATATGTAGACATATAGGTGTAGACACATATATGTGTCGATATAGGCATATGCATATATATATATATATATATATATATATATATATATATATATATATATATATATATATGTTCATATATATGTATATGTTCATATATATTAATATATATGTATATAGTTTTAGAAATATATATATATATATATATATATATATATATATATATATATATATATATATACATATATAGATATGTAGTATCTGTTTAGATATAAATATATATACACACACAGACATCTAGATGTTGGTTTACATTCTCAGTACTGTTGCATGACTGGACTGGATGAAATGTTTCTGAAAACATTGGATTCTTTCATATCTGGCATGGCTTAGTGGTCAATCACTTGGTATATGGTGTGCAGGGTCCTGGGTTCGAGCCTTGCAGGAGCTGTTTATTTTTTTGCTGGGCAGTGCACAGCCCGTTGGATACAGAATGATTAAGGCACTTTTGAGCAGTTGTAAGTGGGTTTAAGCCTGTTTACACAGGGTTAAGCACTGCCTACACAGGTTAAGAACTTTAGAAGCTTACTGAGTGTAAGACGCTGTAACCAAAAGTTAGCAGTGCTTACCTCTGCGCAATCCCACGCAAACCCACTTACAACTGCTTTAAAGTGCCTTAATCACTCTGTATCCAATGGCCCATGTTCTGCCCATCAACAAAACAGCCTCTGCAAGGATCGAACCCAGTACGCTGCAAACCATAGACACAGAGATTTAACACTAAGCCATAACAGATATACATACATCTCATGTTATCACAAACATATCATCTAGCACAATCATTCAACAGTACAGGAAATTCAGTAATATCATAACACACACAACCTCTTAATGCATGAATTCTGGACAAAGTGTGCCAAACTGTGGGTACAAATAGGGATATAGGTCAAATATTGTTCTCATACACTTAAAACATTGCTAGTTAAACAGTTATATGTATTAAAACACATAGCTTGAAGAAGCTGAAGTCTGAAATACAAAGGTGTTGTCAGTAGTTATTAACTTCAATCCTGAAATCATCCATGTCATTTGCCAAGAGAAGGAGGTACAGGCCAAAATTATAAACCAAACATGCATGGACATATGGACAAATATAAATCTGTAAATGTAGACAGATAGACAGCTTTATGAATATATATGTATGACTCACAAATAATCATATAACATCAATTGTATATAGATAGATAAATATGTTCATGTGTGTGTGTGTGTGTGTGTGTGTGTGTGTGTGTGTGTGTGTGTGTGTGTGTGTGTGTATGTGTGTGTGTGTGTGTGTGTGTGTATACACACACACACACACACACACACACACACACACACACACACACACACACACACACACACACATATATATATATATATGGGAAAACATCATGAACCACTCACTACAACATAACAGACCATATGCACTGTTAATAGGGGTGGGGGCACAAATGAGGGATACCTGGTAATTACTACTATGTTGCCTCTCTCCACAGCCCTAACAGATATGCTGTGCAATCCAATATTCAGCACATGCAGTTCCTGACTCCAGGACCCTCCACAACACAGCTGCAATGCTTTAACAGTAAGCTAATTCACCTGTAAACTGTCAGGGCAATATCTGTAACATATCAAGCAGACTTGCCATTCTACAGTAAGGAATGTACAATGTAGAAGGACTACACATTACAATGGTGCACATATGCACACATATCTATACATTGCTAAATATATTCAGGTATATATACATATATATATATATCTGGGTCCATGTCAGATGAACGAAAGTGCAGGTAAACGAAGTCCACAACATCGAGATTACTTCTCCAATAGGATGGATCCCTGACAACGGTAAGTCAATGTATTACGGAACGGGAGACATTCCCATATCCGTAATACCACCCCAAACCACATTTAAACATGTGTAGCAGGGGGGCAAGCCCCCCCTGCACCCCCACACCCCTACTTAAATATACCAACTTCAAGATCGCGACACGGTGAGGGAATGGGACTAACTACCAGTCCGCACTACTTACCGTTGTTGGGGATCCGTCCTGTCGGTGAAGTCGTCTCTGTGTTGTGGTCTACGTTTACCTGAGCTTTCGTCCATCTGACATGGACCCATAGATATATATATATATATATATATATATATATATATATATATGTATATATATATATATATATATATATATATATATATATATATATATATATATATATATATATATATATATATATATATATATATATATCTATATATACATACATATACATATATGAGATATATGTAATGAGGGATGAGTACAGTGGGACAATTACCACCTTTCCTTTGGATTAAAAGCCCTCAGTGATGAGGTGTGCCACATAGCCTGGTATTACAGGTGTGCTCTCTGGAGCATTGAACCATTTACTGCACAGGTATCGATGTTCCCATTTGTAGCTGTGCCTCAAGAGAGTGCCATTTTAGGTTTAGACATCTAGCATTGAGTAGCCTTACCTTCAGTTTTGCATGCTTGTATCTGTTATGGTAGTGGTTTTGTCCTTCAAACCTTGCTTACATAAGGCAATATGGGGGTGCCAAAAGCTGTAGCCAGTAATCTGAATCCCAGGGGCAACAAGTGCAGACCATCTCTGGCAAAGCATTGTGGTTTGTCAATCATGTCATCCCAGGCAGACAGATACTGGATCCCCTTTGAATGACATCAGAAGCTTATCCACTTGTTGTAGTCATTGCTGTGTATATGTATATGCATGCATTTTCATATGTATATGTACGTCTCAATATATGTATGCGGCTATGTATATGTCCATATATGTATGTGGATATGTATATGTGCATATATCTATATATATGTGTGGATATATGTGTACACATATATGTCTGCCATATGTCCAGGACATGGAGTGGAGTCCTACCTCAGCACCAATAGTCCCAACCCCTTAGTGCAAGGGGATGTCATGGATGTATTGCAGATATACATGTAGACTGTTGCTACTGTCATAGGGGTGCCTTAACAGACATGTTGGGTGTGGGAGGTCACATCTGCTGTAGGCATTTGCACCATTGGCTACAGACAGACATCCTGAGGGCATCATAGTACAGTACCACTGCTAGCACAGTAATGATCCTGTGGACTACAGCAGGGATATGACCAATATATGTGGACAGTCTGGCACTCTGTGGTCAGTCCAGAAGTGTACACATGTCTTCATGCGAGATATGTGGACCACGCCTCCCAATGTGGATGGTACTAGCCATGTACATGGGTATATCATGACAATACTGGAGTACATATGTACACACGCCAGTCTATCCTGACACATAATACCGGGTAGTGCTGAGTACACATGGCCACATACTACCCAGTAGATAGTGAAATACATCTATACAGCATACCAGTGCTTTGTTAGAAATACACACCAGTTATGCTGGCCTGGCTGCAGTATATCTTGCAAGTGACGGGACATAGCACACTGGGTAATTACAGTAGGCTGCTAGGCATGTCACAAAGCACTGGCTAAACCACAGGCAGACTGCCACAACACTGGAATATATATTATATGGGGGAATACACATGTACCTGCAATTATAGCGGGCTCGACACGCAGGTCACAGCACAGCTTAGCGGACACCTGTGAGTAAATGCATACCCGCATCCAATGTCAATGCAGCCATGGGCACATATGATACACAAACTTAACACTGGAGCAGCATGTAACATCAGATAGAACAGGACACAGAACAATGGCATCTACCACAGTCTTTACAGAGCCCATGGTTCATAAGCGCAATACACATACGGTTATCAATCTTCCTAACTCTCGGGTCTGCAACCTGCAGCTCTGGAGCCACGTGTGTTTCTTCAACCCTGCTGTAGTGGCTCCTTGTACTTCTAAGGATTAATGGACACTCTACCACACACACACACACACACACACACACACACACACACACACACACACACACACACACACCAGACACACACAGATCAAGCAATAGGTAATGTCCTCAGAAACAGCCCCTACTACACACAACATGTCCAGCAGTCTGTTATCTGACTGGCTTGTTATCAGGTATGATGTCAATACATAATAGTGTACAGACCATATGCACCATATATATGTGAGCTTCATTTGCACAACACATTTGTGCAACTCTGCAGTCTAGAGGTCAGTGTATGTAACAGTGTGCTATGCCCCTGTAAGTCAGTGTACAGGGGGAATGTGCCATAAATACTCTAGGGTGTTACAACATGTGAGGAATACCAATAGTAAGCTGCATTAAGGTATGCAGATGTACATTACCATACATTTCTCCTTGTGAACATTGCTGGCCCACTGCTTACTGCCATCAGTGTGATTGTGATGATTTCAGTTATGCACTGTTATGTTACAGATGGGTGGCCGCGGTGGTGCAGCGATTAGCGTTGCCGTCTCACAGCAAGAGGTTCTCTGGTTCGCTCCTTGGCTGGGTGCCTTCTGTGAGGAGTTTTCATATCCTCCCTGTGGTCGTGCAAATTTCCTCTGGGTGCTTCGATTTCCTCCCACATCCCAAAGACATGCTGTAGGTGGATTGGATACTTTAAATTGGCCCTAGGTGTGAGTGCGTGCGTGTGTGTGCCTTCTGTGGAAGGTTGGGCACCGGGCTGGCAACTCGTCACCATAAAACTCCTCTGCCAATCATGAGTGGACAGGTGATCCACTGTGGTGACTCCTAACCGGTAAAAGCTGAAAGAAGAAGAAGAAGATTGTTATGTGACAGATACCACCCATAGTGTCAACCCAATTCTTTTCCCCCTAGGGATTGCATGCATAGTGTATTTAGAGGCCGCTGGGCCATATATCTGCATTACATACTGTTGATTGCTTGTTATCCTGTGGCCAAGTCTGTCTTTCCTGTTGTACTACTTGAAGGCCTTGGCATGGACACCAATAGATGTGATGTTTTCAGATTACCGTAATAAATGATCTGTTTGAATATTGCATTACTCTGTATGTATGTCAAAGCATAATCAGCTCTATGCTATGGCATATACAACTGTAACAGTACACAACTGTATCTTTCCTATGTATACAAACCTGTGTGTTGTGTTACATCCTTTGACTTCTCTATGGGTACATCTGTCAGGCAACAATTGTCTGTGGTATGGGTGACTCATACACTGTCCATCAGATGAGGTTTATATATATATATATATATATATATATATATATATATATATATATATATATATATATATATATATATAAGTATATGCATATATAAGTATATGCATACATATGTCAGTGTATATGTATCATAAGATGGTTCATTGCTTACACAGTGTACATTCAATATGGTAGCCAGACTGTACTGCAGGTGCTGGTTATGGCATTTGCAACAGTTGGTTATGTATTGCAGGGCAGACCTGTTTTTTTGGGTGGGGGGATATCAATATGTGTAAGACATATGTTGCTTGAGCCCCCTCACCCCCATTAATGGCGCCTGTGTTCATATATGTCTTTGTTATTTTCTCTATTATATGTTCATATATATATCTGTATACACACACACATATATATATATATATATATATATATATATATATATATATATATATATATATATATATATATATATATATATATGTGTGTGTGTGTGTATTGACATATATATGTAGACATATATGTGCAGATGTATGCATGGAGACCCATATTGCCTTATTAATTGTCCTAGTGACTTGTATTATATTTGTATATATTATATCTTTATTTTTATTTCTAGTCACTGTTGTTTATAGTAGAAATTCAAGATGGTTATCATATCTTTTTATGGTGCTGTTCAGACTTTTTATAGCTCCTAAGGTTCATTGTTTATGACATCTTCAACGATAGTGTTTGCTTATACTATTAATGTATTTTTTCTGCTTCTGTTGTTTAATAATTTTTATGTAAGTAGTATATATTACATAATTTATAGATATATTACATTTTATATATTTTATTAGCACTTTGTTATTAAGGACTTTGCATACGTATTTTTTAAATGCTAAAATGTTTTAATTATTTATATTTTAGTAAGATATGCTTTGTTAAATGTCTTTATAGAATCGCGCTTTTTGATGAGTGAACTTAGAATAACTTGTTTTTTATTCTTATGAAAGCGATAGGGAATACTCTTTTGATGTAAGTTCCCTATGTTTTGTCTAATGTCTAACTAAACCAATGATTTCTAAGCAAGCAAAGTCTGATTTACATTTCTGCTTTCATTTTCTAGCCCAGACCAATGTTGTTTGAGAAAGTGAAGTTTAATTTACATTTTCCATCTTAACTTGCTAGTTAAAGCTAGGTTTTGTCTAATGTTTAAAGTAAACCAATGATTTTTAAGCAAGTAAAGTCTGATTTACATTTCTGCTTTCATTTGCTAGCTGAGACCAATGATGTCTGAGAAAGCAAAGTCTAATTTACATTTTCCATCTTAACTTGCTAGTCAAAGCTAATTAGAATAATGAAACACATTGGATGATGAAGTGCTTGTATAAGCACTTGTATTGGTTAGAGCAAAGCAACTTGTTTAGATGTTTTTTGTCATTGGCTGCTATATGCTTTATATTAGATTGAGATGTGGCTCTTGAATGTGGATCTGAAGAAGGCTTTGATAGCTGAAAGCACTAATTGGTTGTTGTTTTTTGTCTTGTTGAGATACAGCTCTGAATAAATCGTTGAGAGATACATTTTATGGTGTGGTGCATCGCTCATCTTTTAGTTATTGTTGTGATTTTGCTGAGCAAGCTTAAACGGAACATTCTTCTGCCTTTTTGTACTGTAATAAATGATCTGTTCATTGTTTGAGATATATCTGTTTAGTTTTATATATCGTTGTTTGAAATATATCTATTTAGTTTTATATATATATATATATATATATATATATATATATATATATATATATATATATATATATATATATATATATATATATATATAGATAGATATATACACACACACACATACATCTAGATGTTAAAGTACATTTTCTGTACTGTTGAATGATTGTGCTGGGTGATATGTTTGTGATAACATCAGATTTATGTATATCTGTTATGTCTTAGTGGTACATCACTTTGTCTATGGTTTGCAGGGTCCTGGATTTGAGTCTTGCAGAGGCTGTTTATTTTGTTGCTAGGCAGAACACCGGCCATTGGATACAGACTGATTAATGGGCTTTAAAACAGCTGTAAGTGGGTTTGCGCAGGTTTGCACGGAGGTAAGCACTATTAACTTCCAGTTAGTGTCTTACGCTCAGGTTCTAAATTGCTTAACCTGTGTAGGCAGTGCTTACCCCTGCACGAACAGGCTTAAACCCGCTTACTGCTGCTTAAATGTTCTTACTCTGGCTTACCCCCACGCTAATTTCTTTAAAAGAAACGAGAAAGGGGTTGATAGGAAAGTGGTGAAAAAAGGGGCACAAAGAGGGAAAGACAGTAGGCAAAATAGCTAGGGTTGTGCAGGAAGGGTGTAGCTGCCCATTTCTTCAACAGCTACAGCTGTGCATATGCACTGAATTTGGAGGTAGATTTTGACACTCGAAAAACTGGGAGTGTTGAGGACAACAACAATTTATTGTGATGCCAGTTAGACCAGATTACATGTGTCCAGTGGACACGTGTGAAATGGACAGCTATGTATGGGACAAGATTTTTTTGTGGGAACCGATTGCCCTTTTTTTTTCAGGTGGGAGTGGGATGTTGGGGAGGGTTAGTAGGTATATTTGGGGAGGTAGGTTGGGTAGGTTAACAGACAAGACACACAAGATGCATACAGGGGTGGTATGTGACACATGTGGGGGCAAACACCTTTATGGGGAGGGGTATTGGGATATTGGAAGCCCACAAGCCCCCTTGTGGTAACAGTGGGACTGAGGTCCCAACCCATGGGCGGTCACCACTGCACCTTCACAGCCTGGAAGGTGGCTTTGCTGGGGGCTGAGCCACAGAGCCAGGCTGACTCTCTAATTGTGACATGCGGCCCTCAAGCTGGCGTAGAAGATCACCAACCTTGGCATTGGTAGCTCTATGTACCACAGCCCCAACCTGGCATCGGTTGACAGGTGCCTGCCCATGCCCAATCCTGAGGGTGATGAGCCCCATCCCCTGAGGTGGTTCCACCCAAAGTGGTGCAGGACCAATGGACAGGGAGGTGCAGGGTTGAGCCCCAGACATGCTGGTGCCCAGTTTCTCAGCCAGCTGAGGTGGGACAGGTGGGTCTGCTGGGACCGGCCTTCCCAAGCGTGCTATAGTGTTTAGATTTCAACATCATATATGGGTTAGTAATAGTCAACACACCCTAGGGTTAGGTATAACAGCATGCAAAGATATTCCCATTAACCCAGACACCAGATACGGAACAGTTGCATAGCAAACAGAACACATGTATATATGGGAACACAGTGGTAATAAGAACAGCATGCAGGTACACTGATGGCACCATGCCAAAAATATTGGAATAATTCAATATGGCACATGCATGGGAACCATTAGAATACTTATCAAATGATTGGCCATTATCAGAATCAGTACATACCAGTTGGGGTGGGTATGTTGATTATTGTTGAAGATAAGGTGGGAGGAGAGAAAGATGTCAATTAACAAGTAGTATATTCCTGTACTCCACATTACTTTCCTAGTCAGTGCTGTTATCTGTACTTAACAAGTCTTACTACACTACCCTATAGACCTATATTGGACACTGATATGGCTGTCAACATCATTACACATGATCTGGTTTTACCTGCAGTATACACCTCTTACCTGGTATACCTGTGGATGGAATGTTTGTTAACACTGACTAACTGTACACATACGGCCGGATTCCAGGTTGATGTTTTGTACTATGCTATCCAACTCTTTCTGCACTAACTCTGGCCATGCGTTGACCACATGCTGGTATGCCTGGACATATCTAGAATATTGCCCTCTTCTACCTTTAGTGACCTGACACACACATATACATGCTTTCCTACACAGTTATATTATGTAGCACAGTGTGGGCGACAGTGACCAGTGATACTTTATTATTCAGAGAAACTGCAACAGTCACATTCCCCTACAATACCAGGGTGGAGGGTACCAGTACAGGTTATATTGGTCTGTATTTCACAGTACAGTGTTCGCATCCAGCGTATCTGTGGGAGCAATGTTTGTTAGCACTACCTGACTGTTGCCACACAAGGTTCCAGATTACACATTAGTATTATGCACATACATTGCACTCTGTTACTGTATACACTCTGATCACAGCTTAACAAGTTGGGGTGTAAATGGGACATACATGGCTTCTTAGTCACATAAGGTATTGGGGAGTTGCTAGTGTACCAAGTTTGTTGTCATAAATGTGTTTCACTCAGTTGTATTTCCTGTTTGCTGCCTATACGTATGGGATCATCCCACTGATTTCCAAGGGGAACTTGTTTATGGCATTAGATATGGGCCACTTTAATAGACAGTCTGGACATATCTGTACAGTTCTGGTGTATAATTCCATATGCAGACTACTACCACTGGCAGGATTCAAACCATGGCTGTGTGTGTGCTAATAAAACAACAGTTCACATCTCAGTTGCATGTGCTATTCGGATTTTGTTGTCTGCATTTCTCCTGTTTACTGTCTGTGTGTCTCTCAGTTGTACTAAATGGCCTCTGGGGATTACACCTGTCATATACAGACATTCCTACACATTCACATTATAGTGCATGGTGTGGGTAACAGTGCTTAATACTACAGTACTATTACATGATTGCAAATCTACATTACCATATGATACCAGAATATACACATAAAGCCTGCAGTTGGACCTGATTTGTCAGGGTATTACACTTTTATTGCCATACTAACAATATGTGACTCTTCCTGCCATATTCTCTAGTGTATGCAGTACTTGCCTTGAACAATACAAGTTTTATACTAGCAATTACTTTACTACTAGTTTTATTTTTATTTCCTATGACAGTAAAAGTATGAGTATTATTAACATGCTTCACTTCGCAATCATGCCAGGCGGCAGATGTGGGCCTCCTGGTTCGCGGCCTACTCCATTGCAGCTGTGGGGGTCATAAGAGGAATATTTAGCCATACCTATCCATGATATACCTGAGCTGGCAATTATTAATTAGGTAGTGGACTGATACTTGCACATGGCTGGGACATCCCCTGATGCTCTAGCCTCTTGGAGCCACTCCTCCAAGACGTCCCCCTTTTGCCGCTTCAGGTCGGCATAGTGGTGTCTGACCTGCTCACCAGTTCGGGGTACGCCAGTGGCACTGGTGAGGTTGCGGGCAAGATGTCCCAGGCCTCTGTCTTATATTGGGAGCCCTGGTACTGGCCCTGCAGCAGTCTCTGTGCATGGTCTTTAACTAGGAGTCCAGCCATGTCTTTGGACTCCTGGATGCACCAGTGCTGTGCCCAGAAGCACACTCCTTCTCCCCTTACTGCCATAATGCATGCAAGGGGAAGCTACAACCAGTTATGAGCTGTATTCCCACCTCTTGGGTTTAAGTAAGATTGATTTCCTGCACTTTTCCATGATTGGCCAGTTTTGAAAAGGCTAAGCTATGGGCAAACCTGCTTACCTAAGGTTGGCATTGTTTAAAGGGGTATACCACTGGGCACACAGAGTTAGCTGGTGTACACATTGCTCACACCTCCTAAGCTGGCCTGTGCAATACTTGGTGTTGCCTACAGTAGACATTCATTATAATGCCTTTTTGGCATTGTGTTAGTATTCATTACACCTTATATGTATGCCTAGTATCCCTGATTGATGTGTAAGTACACTCTGTGGGGTCTTTGTGTTTTATTGGGGACTTTGACACTCTATTACAAATACACCTCACTTCTGGGCTTACTGCTGTACTCCAATTCACATATTTATGTTATGTAGTCTGTTATGGCACATATGACTGTTTACTGATGCCTTTCACAAGTTCAGTTTGGTTATACTTTGGTGAGGACATGTTTACTACTACCTCATTCATCTGTACTTCTGTGATGGCTTGGTGGATAGCTACTGGGAATATGGAGTATAGGGTCCTAGGTTTGAGACCTGCATGGCTGTTTATTTTGTTGCTGGGCAGACAAAGGCCCATTGGATACAGCATGATTAAGGCACTTTAAAGCAGTTGTAAGCAGGTTTGCATGGGTTGGCGCAGTGGTAAGCATTGCTTATTTCAGGTTATAGTTTCTTACACTCGGTTAGCTTCTACTTTGCTTAATCTGTGTAGGCAATACTTACCCCCGTGCAAATGTACTTAATCATGCTTTCTAGTGCTTACATATGCTTATTATTGCTTATCTGTGCTTACACCTGCTTACTATTGCCTTATTCATTATGACACTGACTCTTCACATGTGCATTTCCTGCAGTACTCCATTTCATAAATATATGTTATTTAGTGGGTTTTGCAATAAAAATATTGGTTATACCATGCTTTGCCATGTAAAATAGACTGTGCTGCAGTGGGAACCAGGAATGCCTGCTCGTTAGGCGAATGCTCTATCCATTACACTATTGCTGTGCTGCTCCATTTTTCTATATCTTCCTTGTTATCCTCTTCAGCCTTTTAAGCTGCTTTAACCGTAGCTAAGCAAGAGGCACACCCACACACCTACGGTTAGCTGTACTCGGAGTTTTAAAAAAAAAAATAAAGGGGTTTCTTCTTTTGATTTTTATGTCCTTTTACTGTTGTACATATGGGGGACTGTTGGTGGGGATATGCGGACACCTATGAGTGGTCTCACTCATTTATTTCCACTTTGTGCTGTTCTACATTGCAGGGGCATGTTTATTCTGAGAGCTCTGCTCTCAGACACGCTCCCTGCACTCGTACATGCTCCAAGTAAGCCTAGGAGGTTGGGCAGTGTGCATTCATTAATATGCATGGCCCGCTGCTGTCCTCCTGCTCGGGCATTTCTGTGCAGGACTAAGCTAGTCCTGCATGGAAGATTAGTGAATCTGGGGGTAAATCCTTTAGCAAATCTGAACAGCCTTTTAATTTATATGAATAGATTAAGAAAGGTCAAGCAGTGTCAAATGATTTCCAGATGGTTCCTTGCTATTGGATTTAGAAAAAAATATATATTTTTTCATTCTGTCTTTGTTTCCTGAGCTATTTTAACACTGCAAAATCACCCAGAGCATCTCTTACACAAATTTAATATGTTTTTCCACAAATGGTTGCCAACAGGGCTTTACACACCAACATGATATTGTTTTTCTTCAACTCTCTCTCTCTTCCCATAATCCATTTCATGTCTGCTTTATTTGAGTCTTGCTAGACATAAGGAATTAGTGGTGTATTCCCATCCCATTGACATATAATGGGATTAGTGTCAGTCAATGTCATTTTTCATACGTTTTGTAACATGACTTCTTTTTTTCTTGGAATGAACCTCATTTATATTTGTCTCAGACCCTGTTCTACACTATAATAAGGAGTTATACAGCCTCAACCAAACAGTTACCACATTGTAGGCCTTTGTTCAAAGTATCCTTTTGAAATCTAAGATGAATTGACAGTCACCTCCCCTACCGCAATAATATTTCTGAGGTGTCAAGCCTGTAACTGCACTTAGAGATTCTTAAAGTTTCACGTATGACAGCTGCAACTGGAAAAGAATGGTTTTGAAAATAACTCTGTTGCCCAGTGCATACAATGGAAAGATTTTATTTAATTTATTGATTGATTGATTTTTTTTTTTTTACATGAATATTGTAGAAAATGCTTTATTTTCATTTCAAAACAAAACATGATCAACATTATATACCTTAACGTATGCTAACTATTTTTTTCTGAGGCAGATGGCTTGTAGCATTATATTTTCTATCTTTTCTTGTTATTCTGCTCATATAGTGATTTGTTAAAAGTACAGGAAAATCACTCTTCTGCAAGCCTGACTCCTTGATATTGGCACAGTAAAATTAAGGAACTGGAAAATAATTCTGTTACCCTAGTTCTGCCAGAGAGAATACTGTTTTTGGTGTGTGTGTTTGTGTGTGTGTGTGTGGTGGGGAGTGAATACTGCAGGAAATTATTTATCGGTTGCGTCAGATTTTTAACTAATGTTTTCTTCTTTTTCTCCTTACTATAACTAATGTTTTATTATTTTTCTCGTTATTATAACTAATGTTTTGTTCTTTTTCTCCTTACTATTACTAATGTTTTCTTCTTTTTCTCCTTACTATAACTAATGTTTTGTTCTTTTTCGCCTTACTATTACTGTGTTGTTCTTTTTCTCCTTACTATAACTAATGTTTTGTTCATTTTCTCCTTACTAAAACTAATGTTTTGTTCTTTTTCTCCTTACTGTAACTAATGTTTTGTTCTTTTTCTCCTTACTGTAACTAATGTTTTATTCTTTTTCTCCTTACTATTACTAATGTTTTGTTCTTTTTCTCCTTACTTTGACTAATGTTTTGTTCCTTTTCTCCTTACTATTACTAATGTTTTGTTCTTTTTCTCCTTACTATTACTAATGTTTTGTTCTTTTGTTCCTTACTATAACTAATGTTTTGTTCTTTTTCTCCTTACTATAACTAATGTATTGTTCTTTTTCTCCTTACTATAATTGTTTTGTTCTTTTTCTCCTTACTATAACTAATGTTTTGTTCTTTTTCTCCCTACTATAACCAATGTTTTGTTTTTTTTTCCCCTTACTATTACAAATGTTTTATTTTTTCTCCTTACTATTACTAATGTGTTGTTCTTTTTCTCCTTACTATTACTAATGTTGTATTCTTTTTCTCCTTACTATTACTAATGCTTTGTTCTTTTTTTCCTTACTATAACTAATGTTTTGTTCTTTTTCACCTTACTATTACTGTGTTTTTCTTTTTCTCCTTACTATAACTAATGCTTTTTCTTTTTCTCCTTACTAAAACTAATGTTTTGTTCTTTTTCTCCTTACTGTAACTAATGTTTTGTTCTTTTTCTCCTTACTATTACTAATGTTTTGTTCTTTTTCTCCTTACTATTACTATTGTTTTGTTCTTTTGTTCCTTACTATAACTAATGTTTTGTTCTTTTTCTCCTTACTATAACTGATGTTTTGTTCTTTTTCTCCTTACTATAACCAATGGTTTGTTCTTTTTCCCCTTACTATTACAAATGTTTTATTTTTTCTTCTTACTATTACTAATGTGTTGTTCTTTTTCTACTTACTATTACTAATGCTTTGTTCTTTTTTTCCTTACAATAACTAATGTTTTGTTCTTTTTCGCCTTACTATTACTGTGTTGTTCTTTTTCTCCTTACTATAACTTATGTTTTGTTCTTTTTCTCCTAACTAAAACTAATGTTTTGTTCTTTTTCTCCTTACTGTAACTAATGTTTTGTTCTTTTTCTCCTTACTATTACTAATGTTTTGTTCTTTTTCTCCTTACTTTAACTAATGTTTTGTTCTTTTTCTCCTTACTATTACTAATGTTTGGTTCTTTTTCTCCTTACTATTACTAATGTTTTGTTCTTTTTCTCCTTACTTTAACTAATGTTTTGTTCTTTTTCTCCTTACTATTACTAATGTTTTGTTCTTTTTCTCCTTACTATTACTAATGTTTTGTTCTTTTGTTCCTTACTACAACTAATGTTTTGTTCTTTTTCTCCTTACTATAACTAATGTATTGTTCTTTTTCTCCTTACTATAAGTAATGTTTTGTTCTTTTTCTCCTTACTATTACAAAAGTTTTATTTTTTCTCCTTACTATTACTAATGTGTTGTTCTTTTTCTCCTTACTATTACTAATGTGTTGTTCTTTTTCTCCTTACTATAACTAATGTTTTGTTCTTTTTCTCCTTACTATAACTAATGTTTTGTTCTTTTTCTCCTTACTATTACTAATGTTTTGTTCTTTTTCTCCTTACCATTACGAATGTTTTGTTCTTTTTCTCCTTACTATAACTAATGTTTTGTTCTTTTTCTCCTTGCTATTACTAATGTTTTGTTCTTTTTCTCCTTACTATTACTAATGTTTTGTTTTTTTGTTCCTTACTATAACTAATGTTTTGTTCTTTTTCTCCTTACTATTACTAATGTTTTATTCTTTTTCTAATTACTATAACTAATATTTTGTTATTTTTCTCCTTACTATAACCACTGTTTTGCTCTTTTTTCTCCTTACTATTACTAATGTGTTGTTCATTTTCTCCTTACTATTACTAATGTTTTGTTATTTTTTTCCTTACTATTACTAATGTTTTGTTCTTTTTCTCCTTACTATAACTAATGTTTTGTTCTTTTTCTCCTTACTATAACTAATGTTTTGTTCTTTTTCTCCTTACTATTACTAATGTTTTGTTCTTTTTCTCCTTACTATTACTAATGTTTTGTTCTTTTTCTCCTTACTATTACTAATGTTTTGTTCTTTTTCTCCTTACTATTACTAATGTTTTGTTCTTTTGTTCCTTACTACAACTAATGTTTTGTTCTTTTTCTCCTTACTATAACTAATGTATTGTTCTTTTTCTCCTTACTATAATTGTTTTGTTCTTTTCTCCTTACTATAACTAATGTTTTGTTCTTTTTCTCCTTACTATAACTAATGTTTTGTCTTTTTCTCCTTACCATTACGAATGTTTTGTTCTTTTTCTCCTTACTATAACTAATGTGTTGTTCTTTTTCTCCTTACTATTACTAATGTTGTATTCTTTTTCTCCTTACTATTACTAATGGTTTGTTCTTTTTCTCCTTACTATTACTAATGTTTTGTTCTTTTTCTCCTTACCATTACTAATGTTTTTTTTTTCTCCTTACTATAACTAATGTTTTGTTCTTTTTCTCCTTACTATTACTAATGTTTTGTTCTTTTTCTCCTTACTATAACTAATGTTTTGTTCTTTTTCTCCTTGCTATTACTAATGTTTTGTTCTTTTTCTCCTTACTATTACTAATGTTTTGTTCTTTTTCTCCTTACTATAACTAATGTTTTGTTCTTTTTCTCCTTACTATAACTAATGTTTTGTTCTTTTTCTCCTTACTATAACTAATGTTTTGTTCTTTTTCTCCTTACTATTACTAATGTTTTGTTCTTTTCTCCTTACTATTACTAATGTTTTGTTCTTTTTCTCCTTACTATTACTAATGTTTTGTTCTTTTCTCCTTACTATTACTAATGCTTTGTTTTTTGCTCCTTGCTATAACTAATGTTTTGTTCTTTTTCTCCTTACTATTACTAATGTTTTGTTCTTTTTCTCCTTACTATAACTAATGTTTTGTTCTTTTTCTCCTTACTATTACTAATGTTTTGTTCTTTTCTCCTTACTATAACTAATGTTTTGTTCTTTTCTCCTTACTATTACTAATGTTTTGTTCTTTTTCTCCTTACTATTACTAATGTTTTGTTCTTTTTCTCCTTACTATTACTAATGTTTTGTTCTTTTTCTCCTTACTATTACTAATGTTTTGTTCTTTTTCTCCTTACTTTAACTAATGTTTTGTTCTTTTTCTCCTTACTATTACTAATGTTTTGTTCTTTTTCTCCTTACTATTACTAATGTTTTGTTCTTTTGTTCCTTACTACAACTAATGTTTTGTTCTTTTTCTCCTTACTATAACTAATGTATTGTTCTTTTTCTCCTTACTATAATTAATGTTTTGTTCTTTTTCTCCTTACTATAACTAATGTTTTGTTCTTTTTCTCCTTACTATTACAAATGTTTTATTTTTTCTCCTTACTATTACTAATGTGTTGTTCTTTTTCTCCTTACTATTACTAATGTGTTGTTCTTTTTCTCCTTACTATTACTAATGTGTTGTTCTTTTTCTCCTTACTATAACTAATGTTTTTTTTCTTTTTCTCCTTACTATTACTAATGTTTTGTTCTTTTTCTCCTTACCATTACGAATGTTTTGTTCTTTTTCTCCTTACTATAACTAATGTTTTGTTCTTTTTCTCCTTGCTATTACTAATGTTTTGTTCTTTTTCTCCTTACTATTACTAATGTTTTGTTTTTTTGTTCCTTACTATAACTAATGTTTTGTTCTTTTTCTCCTTACTATTACTAATGTTTTATTCTTTTTCTAATTACTATAACTAATATTTTGTTATTTTTCTCCTTACTATAACCACTGTTTTGCTCTTTTTTCTCCTTACTATTACTAATGTGTTGTTCATTTTCTCCTTACTATTACTAATGTTTTGTTATTTTTTTCCTTACTATTACTAATGTTTTGTTCTTTTTCTCCTTACTATTACTAATGTTTTGTTCTATTTCTCCTTGCTATTACTAATGCTTTGTTCTATTTTTCCTTACTATAACTATTGTTTTCTTCTTTTTTGCCTTACTATTACTCTGTTGTTCTTTTTCTCTTTACTATAACTAACGTTTTGTTCTTTTTCTCCTTACTATATCTAATGTTTTGTACTTTTTCTCCTTACTATAACTGTTTTGTACTTTTTCTCCTTACTATTACTAAGGTTTTGTTCTTTTTCTCCTTACTATAACCAATGTTTTGTTCTTTTTCTCCTTACTATTACAAATGTTTTATTTTTTCTCCTTACTATTACTAACGTGTTGTTCTTTTTCTCCTTACCATTACTAATGTTGTATTCTTTTTCTCCTTACTATTACTAATGTTTTGTTCTTTTTCTCCTTACTATTACTAATGTTTTGTTCTTTTTCTCCTTACTTTAACTAATGTTTTGTTCTTTTTCTCCTTACTATTACTAATGTTTTGTTCTATTTCTCCTTACTATTACTAATGTTTTGTTCTTTTGTTCCTTACTACAACTAATGTTTTGTTCTTTTTCTCCTTACTATAACTAATGTATTGTTCTTTTTCTCCTTACTATAATTAATGTTTTGTTCTTTTTCTCCTTACTATAACTAATGTTTTGTTCTTTTTCTCCTTACTATTACAAATGTTTTATTTTTTCTCCTTACTATTACTAATGTTTTGTTATTTTTCTCCTTACTGTTACTAATGTTTTGTTTTTTTCTCCTTACCATTACTAATGTTTTATTCTTTTTTCCTTACTATAACTAATGTTTTTTTCTTTTTCTGCTTGCTATTACTAATGTTTTGTTCTTTTTCTCCTTACTATTACTAATGTTTTGTTCTTTTTCTCCTTACTATAACTAATGTTTTGTTCTTTTTCTCCTTACTATTACTAACATTTTGTTCTTTTTCTCCTTACTACAACTAATGTTTTGTTCTATTTCTCCTTGCTATTACTAATGCTTTGTTCTTTTTTTCCTTACTATAACTAATGTTTTTTTCTTTTTCGCCTTACTATTACTGTGTTGTTCTTTTTCCCTTACTATAACTAATGTTTTGTTCTTTTTCTCCTTACTATTACAAATGTTTTATTTTTTCTCCTTACTATTACTAATGTTTTGTTATTTTTCTCCTTACTATTACTAATGTTTTGTTCTTTTTCTCCTTACCATTACTAATGTTTTATTCTTTTTCTCCTTACTATAACTAATGTTTTGTTCTTTTCTCCTTACTATTACTAATGTTTTGTTCTTTTCTCCTTACTATTACTAATGTTTTGTTCTTTTCTCCTTACTATTACTAATGTTTTGTTCTTTTCTCCTTACTATTACAAATGTTTTATTTTTTCTCCTTACTATTACTAATGTTTTGTTATTTTTCTCCTTACTATTACTAATGTTTTGTTCTTTTTCTCCTTACTATAATTAATGTTTTGTTCTTTTCTCCTTACTATAACTAATGTTTTGTTCTTTTCTCCTTACTATTACTAATGTTTTATTTTTCTCCTTACTATTACTAATGTTTTGTTCTTTTTCTCCTTACCATTACTAATGTTTTATTCTTTTTCTCCTTACTATAACTAATGTTTTGTTCTTTTCTCCTTACTATAACTAATGTTTTGTTCTTTTCTCCTTACTATTACTAATGTTTTGTTCTTTTCTCCTTACTATAACTAATGTTTTGTTCTTTTCTCCTTACTATTACTAATGTTTTGTTCTTTTCTCCTTACTATTACTAATGTTTTGTTTTTTTCTCCTTACTATAACTAATGTTTTGTTCTTTTCTCCTTACTATAACTAGTGCTTTGTTTTTTTCTCCTTACTATAACTAATGTATTGTTGTTTTTCTCCTTACTATAACTAATGTTTTGTTCTTTTTCTCCTTACTATTACTAATGTTTTGTTCTTTTTCTCCTTCCATTACTAATGTTTTGTTCTTTTTCCTTACTATTACTAATGTTTTGTTCTTTTCTCCTTACTATAACTAATGTTTTGTTCTTTTCTCCTTACTATAACTAATGTTTTGTTCTTTTTCTCCTTACTATTACTAATGTTTTGTTCTTTTTCTCCTTCCATTACTAATGTTTTGTTCTTTTTCTCCTTACTATAACTAATGTTTTGTTCTTTTTCTCCTTGCTATTACTAATGTTTTGTTCTTTTTCTCCTTACTATTACTAATGTTTTGTTTTTTTGTTCCTTACTATAACTAATGTTTTGTTTTTTTCTGCTTACTATTACTAATGTTTTATTCTTTTTCTAATTACTATAACTAATATTTTGTTATTTTTCTCCTTACTATAACCACTGTTTTGCTCTTTTTTCTCCTTACTATTACTAATGTGTTGTTCATTTTCTCCTTACTATTACTAATGTTTTGTTATTTTTTTCCTTACTATTACTAATGTTTTGTTCTTTTTCTCCTTACTATTACTAATGTTTTGTTCTATTTCTCCTTGCTATTACTAATGCTTTGTTCTATTTTTCCTTACTATAACTATTGTTTTCTTCTTTTTTGCCTTACTATTACTCTGTTGTTCTTTTTCTCCTTACTATAACTAACGTTTTGTTCTTTTTCTCCTTACTATAACTAATGTTTTGTACTTTTTCTCCTTACTATAACTGTTTTGTACTTTTTCTCCTTACTATTACTAAGGTTTTGTTCTTTTTCTCCTTACTATAACCAATGTTTTGTTCTTTTTCTCCTTACTATTACAAATGTTTTATTTTTTCTCCTTACTATTACTAACGTGTTGTTCTTTTTCTCCTTACCATTACTAATGTTGTATTCTTTTTCTCCTTACTATTACTAATGTTTTGTTCTTTTTCTCCTTACTATTACTAATGTTTTGTTCTTTTTCTCCTTACTTTAACTAATGTTTTGTTCTTTTTCTCCTTACTATTACTAATGTTTTGTTCTATTTCTCCTTACTATTACTAATGTTTTGTTCTTTTGTTCCTTACTACAACTAATGTTTTGTTCTTTTTCTCCTTACTATAACTAATGTATTGTTCTTTTTCTCCTTACTATAATTAATGTTTTGTTCTTTTTCTCCTTACTATAACTAATGTTTTGTTCTTTTTCTCCTTACTATTACTAATGTTTTGTTCTTTTTCTCCTTACTATAACTAATGTTTTGTTCTTTTTCTCCTTACTATTACTAACATTTTGTTCTTTTTCTCCTTACTACAACTAATGTTTTGTTCTATTTCTCCTTGCTATTACTAATGCTTTGTTCTTTTTTTCCTTACTATAACTAATGTTTTTTTCTTTTTCGCCTTACTATTACTGTGTTGTTCTTTTTCCCTTACTATAACTAATGTTTTGTTCTTTTTCTCCTTACTGTAACTAATGTTTTGTTCTTTTTCTCCTTACTATTACTAATGTTTTGTTCTTTTTCTCCTTACTTTAACTAATGTTTTGTTCTTTTTCTCCTTACTATTACTAATGTTTTGTTCTTTTTCTCCTTACTTTAACTAATGTTTTGTTCTTTTTCTCCTTACTATTACTAATGTTTTGTTCTTTTTCTCCTTACTATTACTAATGTTTTGTTCTTTTGTTCCTTACTACAACTAATGTTTTGTTCTTTTTCTCCTTACTATAACTAATGTATTGTTATTTTTCTCCTTACTATAATTAATGTTTTGTTCTTTTTCTCCTTACTATAACTAATGTTTTGTTCTTTTTCTCCTTACTATTACAAATGTTTTATTTTTTCTCCTTACTATTACTAATGTGTTGTTCTTTTTCTCCTTACTATTACTAATGTGTTGTTCTTTTTCTCCTTACTATAACTAATGTTTTTTTTTTCTCCTTACTATAACTAATGTATTGTTCTTTTTCTCCTTACCATTACTAATGTTTTGTTCTTTTTCTCCTTACTATAACTAATGTTTTGTTCTTTTTCTCCTTGCTATTACTAAAGTTTTGTTCTTTTTCTCCTTACTATTACTAATGTTTTGTTCTTTTTTCCTTACTATAACTAATGTTTTGTTTTTTTCTCCTTACTATTACTAATGTTTTATTCTTTTTCTCCTTACTATAACTAATAGTTTGTTATTTTTCTCCTTACTATAACCACTGTTTTGTTCTTTTTTCTCCTTACTATTACTAATGTGTTGTTCATTTTCTCCTTACTATTACTAATGTTTTGTTATTTTTTTCCTTACTATTACTAATGTTTTGTTCTTTTTCTCCTTACTATTACTAATGTTTTGTTCTATTTCTCCTTGCTATTACTAATGCTTTGTTCTATTTTTCCTTACTATAACTATTGTTTTCTTCTTTTTTGCCTTACTATTACTGTGTTGTTCTTTTTCTCCTTACTATAACTAATGTTTTGTTCTTTTTCTCCTTACTATAACTAATGTTTTGTACTTTTTCTCCTTACTATAACTAATGTTTTGTACTTTTTCTCCTTACTATTACTAAGGTTTTGTTCTTTTTCTCCTTACTATAACCAATGTTTTGTTCTTTTTCTCCTTACTATTACAAATGTTTTATTTTTTCTCCTTACTATTACTAATGTGTTGTTCTTTTTCTCCTTACTTTTACTAATGTTGTATTCTTTTTCTCCTTACTGTTACTAATGCTTTGTTCTTTTTCTCCTTACTATTACTAATGTTTTGTTCTTTTTCTCCTTACTATTACTAATGTTTTGTTCTTTTTCTCCCTACTATTACTAATGTTTTGTTTTATTTCTCCTTACTATTACTAATGTTTTGTTCTTTTTTCCTTACTACAACTAATGTTTTGTTCTTTTTCTCCTTACTATAACTAATGTATTGTTTTTTTTCTCCTCACTATAATTAATGTTTTGTTCTTTTTCTCCTTACTATAACTAATGTTTTGTTCTTTTTCTCCTTACTATTACAAATATTTTATTTTTTCTCCTTACTATTACTAATGTTTTGTTATTTTTCTCCTTACTGTTACTAATGTTTTGTTTTTTTCTCCTTACCATTACTAATGTTTTATTCTTTTTTCCTTACTATAACTAATGTTTTTTTCTTTTCTCCTTGCTATTACTAATGTTTTGTTCTTTTTCTCCTTACTATTACTAATGTTTTGTTCTTTTTCTCCTTACTATAACTAATGTTTTGTTCTTTTTCTCCTTACTATTACTAATGTTTTGTTCTTTTTCTCCTTACTGTTACTAATGTTTTGTTTTTTTCTCCTTACCATTACTAATGTTTTATTCTTTTTTCCTTACTATAACTAATGTTTTTTTCTTTTTCTGCTTGCTATTACTAATGTTTTGTTCTTTTTCTCCTTACTATTACTAATGTTTTGTTCTTTTTCTCCTTACTATAACTAATGTTTTGTTCTTTTTCTCCTTACTATTACTAATGTTTTGTTCTTTTCTCCTTACTATTACTAATGTTTTGTTCTTTTCTCCTTACTATAACTAATGTTTTGTTCTTTTCTCCTTACTATTACTAATGTTTTGTTCTTTTTCTCCTTACTATTACTAATGTTTTGTTCTTTTCTCCTTACTATTACTAATGTTTTGTACTTTTTCTCCTTACTATTACTAAGGTTTTCTTCTTTTTCTCCTTACTATTACTAATGTTTTGTTCTTTTTCTCCTTACTATAACTAATGTTTTGTTTTTTTCTCCTTACTATTACTAATGTTTTGTTCTTTTCTCCTTACTATTACTAATGTGTTGTTCTTTTTCTCCTTACTATAACTAATGTTTTGTTCTTTTTCTCCTTACTATAACTAATGTTTTGTTCTTTTTCTCCTTACTATAACTAATGTTTTGTTCTTTTTCTCCTTACTATTACTAATGTTTTGTTCTTTTTCTCCTTACTATACTAATGTTTTGTACTTTTCTCCTTACTATTACTAATGTTTTGTTCTTTTCTCCTTACTATTACTAATGTTTTGTTCTATTTCTCCTTACTATTACTAATGTTTTGTTCTTTTTTCCTTACTATAACTAATGTTTTGTTCTTTTCTCCTTACTATTACTGTGTTGTTCTTTTCTCCTTACTATAACTAATGTTTTGTTCTTTTCTCCTTACTATAACTAATGTTTTGTTCTTTTCTCCTTACTATTACTAATGTTTTGTTCTTTTCTCCTTACTATTACTAATGTTTTGTTCTTTTCTCCTTACTATTACTAATGTTTTGTTCTTTTCTCCTTACTATTACTAATGTTTTGTTCTTTTTCTCCTTACTATTACTAATGTTTTGTTCTTTTCTCCTTACTATTACTAATGTTTTGTTCTTTTCTCCTTACTATAACTAATGTTTTGTTCTTTTCTCCTTACTATAACTAATGTTTTGTTCTTTTCTCCTTACTATAATTAATGTTTTGTTCTTTTCTCCTTACTATAACTAATGTTTTGTTCTTTTTCTCCTTACTATTACTAATGTTTTGTTCTTTTCTCCTTACTATTACTAATGTTTTGTTCTTTTCTCCTTACTATTACTAATGTGTTGTTCTTTTCTCCTTACTATAACTAATGTTTTTTCTTTTCTCCTTACTATAACTAATGTTTTGTTCTTTTCTCCTTACCATTACTAATGTTTTGTTCTTTTCTCCTTACTATAACTAATGTTTTGTTCTTTTTCTCCTTGCTATTACTAAAGTTTTGTTCTTTTTCTCCTTACTATTACTAATGTTTTATTTTTTTGTTCCTTACTATAACTAATGTTTTGTTTTTTTCTCCTTACTATTACTAATGTTTTATTCTTTTTCTCCTTACTATAACTAATAGTTTGTTATTTTTCTCCTTACTATAACCACTGTTTTGTTCTTTTTTCTCCTTACTATTACTAATGTGTTGTTCATTTTCTCCTTACTATTACTAATGTTTTGTTATTTTTTCCTTACTATTACTAATGTTTTGTTCTTTTTCTCCTTACTATTACTAATGTTTTGTTCTATTTCTCCTTGCTATTACTAATGCTTTGTTCTATTTTTCCTTACTATAACTATTGTTTTCTTCTTTTTTGCCTTACTATTACTGTGTTGTTCTTTTTCTCCTTACTATAACTAATGTTTTGTTCTTTTTCTCCTTACTATAACTAATGTTTTGTACTTTTTCTCCTTACTATAACTAATGTTTTGTACTTTTTCTCCTTACTATTACTAAGGTTTTGTTCTTTTTCTCCTTACTATAACCAATGTTTTGTTCTTTTTCTCCTTACTATTACAAATGTTTTATTTTTTCTCCTTACTATTACTAACGTGTTGTTCTTTTTCTCCTTACCATTACTAATGTTGTATTCTTTTTCTCCTTACTATTACTAATGTTTTGTTCTTTTTCTCCTTACTATTACTAATGTTTTGTTCTTTTGCTCCTTACTTTAACTAATGTTTTGTTCTTTTTCTCCTTACTATTACTAATGTTTTGTTCTATTTCTCCTTACTATTACTAATGTTTTGTTCTTTTTTCTCCTTACTATTACTAATGTGTTGTTCTTTTTCTCCTTACTATAACTAATGTTTTGTTCTTTTTCTCCTTACTATAACTAATGTTTTGTTCTTTTTCTCCTTACTATAACCACTGTTTTGTTTTTTTGTTCCTTACTATAACTAATGTTTTGTTTTTTTTCTCCTTACTATTACTAATGTTTTGTTCTTTTTCTCCTTGCTATTACTAAAGTTTTGTTCTTTTTCTCCTTACTATTACTAATGTTTTGTTCTTTTTTCCTTACTACAACTAATGTTTTGTTCTTTTTCTCCTTACTATAACTAATGTTTTGTTCTTTTCTCCTTACTATTACTAATGTTTTGTTCTTTTCTCCTTACTATTACTAATGTTTTGTTCTTTTCTCCTTACTATAACTAATGTTTTGTTCTTTTTCTCCTTACTATTACTAATGTTTTATTCTTTTCTCCTTACTATTACTAATGTTTTGTTCTTTTCTCCTTACTATTACTAATGTTTTGTTCTTTTCTCCTTACTATAACTAATGTTTTGTTCTTTTTCTCCTTACTATTACTAATGTGTTGTTCTTTTTCTCCTTACTATAACTAATGTTTTGTTCTTTTTCTCCTTACTATAACTAATGTTTTGTTCTTTTTCTCCTTACTATTACTAATGTTTTGTTCTTTTTCTCCTTACTATAATCACTGTTTTGTTCTTTTTCTCCTTACCATTACGAATGTTTTGTTCTTTTTCTCCTTACTATAACTAATGTTTTGTTCTTTTCTCCTTACTATTACTAATGTTTTGTTCTTTTTCTCCTTACTATAACTAATGTTTTGTTCTTTTCTCCTTACTATAACTAATGTTTTGTTCTTTTTCTCCTTACTATTACTAATGTTTTGTTCTTTTTCTCCTTCCATTACTAATGTTTTGTTCTTTTTCTCCTTACTATAACTAATGTTTTGTTCTTTTTCTCCTTGCTATTACTAATGTTTTGTTCTTTTTCTCCTTACTATTACTAATGTTTTGTTTTTTTGTCCCTTACTATAACTAATGTTTTGTTCTTTTCTCCTTACTATTACTAATGTTTTATTCTTTTCTAATTACTATAACTAATATTTTGTTCTTTTCTCCTTACTATAACTAATGTTTTGTTCTTTTCTCCTTACTATTATTAATGTGTTGTTCATTTTCTCCTTACTATTACTAATGTTTTGTTATTTTTTTCCTTACTATTACTAATGTTTTGTTCTATTTCTCCTTGCTATTACTAATGCTTTGTTCTATTTTTCCTTACTATAACTATTGTTTTCTTCTTTTTTGCCTTACTATTACTCTGTTGTTCTTTTTCTCTTTACTATAACTAACGTTTTGTTCTTTTTCTCCTTACTATATCTAATGTTTTGTACTTTTTCTCCTTACTATAACTAATGTTTTGTACTTTTTCTCCTTACTATTACTAAGGTTTTGTTCTTTTTCTCCTTACTATAACCAATGTTTTGTTCTTTTTCTCCTTACTATTACAAATGTTTTATTTTTTCTCCTTACTATTACTAATGTGTTGTTCTTTTTCTCCTTACTATTACTAATGTTGTATTCTTTTTCTCCTTACTATTACTAATGGTTTGTTCTTTTTCTCCTTACTATTACTAATGTTTTGTTCTTTTTCTCCTTACTTTAACTAATGTTTTGTTCTTTTTCTCCTTACTATTACTAATGTTTTGTTCTATTTCTCCTTACTATTACTAATGTTTTGTTCTTTTGTTCCTTACTACAACTAATGTTTTGTTCTTTTTCTCCTTACTATAACTAATGTATTGTTCTTTTTCTCCTTACTATAATTAATGTTTTGTTCTTTTTCTCCTTACTATAACTAATGTTTTGTTCTTTTTCTCCTTACTATTACAAATGTTTTATTTTTTCTCCTTACTATTACTAATGTTTTGTTATTTTTCTCCTTACTATTACTAATGTTTTATTCTTTTTCTCCTTACTATAACTAATGTTTTGTTCTTTTTCTGCTTGCTATTACTAATGTTTTGTTCTTTTTCTCCTTACTATTACTAATGTTTTGTTCTTTTTCTCCTTACTATAACTAATGTTTTGTTCTTTTTCTCCTTACTACAACTAATGTTTTGTTCTATTTCTCCTTGCTATTACTAATGCTTTGTTCTTTTTTTCCTTACTATAACTAATGTTTTTTTCTTTTTCGCCTTACTATTACTGTGTTGTTCTTTTTCCCTTACTATAACTAATGTTTTGTTCTTTTTCTCCTTACTGTAACTAATGTTTTGTTCTTTTTCTCCTTACTATTACTAATGTTTTGTTCTTTTTCTCCTTACTTTAACTAATGTTTTGTTCTTTTTCTCCTTACTATTACTAATGTTTTGTTCTTTTTCTCCTTACTTTAACTAATGTTTTGTTCTTTTTCTCCTTACTATTACTAATGTTTTGTTCTTTTTCTCCTTACTATTACTAATGTTTTGTTCTTTTGTTCCTTACTACAACTAATGTTTTGTTCTTTTTCTCCTTACTATAACTAATGTATTGTTATTTTTCTCCTTACTATAATTAATGTTTTGTTCTTTTTCTCCTTACTATAACTAATGTTTTGTTCTTTTTCTCCTTACTATTACAAATGTTTTATTTTTTCTCCTTACTATTACTAATGTGTTGTTCTTTTTCTCCTTACTATTACTAATGTGTTGTTCTTTTTCTCCTTACTATAACTAATGTTTTGTTTTTTTTCTCCTTACTATAACTAATGTATTGTTCTTTTTCTCCTTACCATTACTAATGTTTTGTTCTTTTTCTCCTTACTATAACTAATGTTTTGTTCTTTTTCTCCTTGCTATTACTAAAGTTTTGTTCTTTTTCTCCTTACTATTACTAATGTTTTGTTTTTTTGTTCCTTACTATAACTAATGTTTTGTTTTTTTTCTCCTTACTATTACTAATGTTTTATTCTTTTTCTCCTTACTATAACTAATAGTTTGTTATTTTTCTCCTTACTATAACCACTGTTTTGTTCTTTTTTCTCCTTACTATTACTAATGTGTTGTTCATTTTCTCCTTACTATTACTAATGTTTTGTTATTTTTTTCCTTACTATTACTAATGTTTTGTTCTTTTTCTCCTTACTATTACTAATGTTTTGTTCTATTTCTCCTTGCTATTACTAATGCTTTGTTCTATTTTTCCTTACTATAACTATTGTTTTCTTCTTTTTTGCCTTACTATTACTGTGTTGTTCTTTTTCTCCTTACTATAACTAATGTTTTGTTCTTTTTCTCCTTACTATAACTAATGTTTTGTACTTTTTCTCCTTACTATAACTAATGTTTTGTACTTTTTCTCCTTACTATTACTAAGGTTTTGTTCTTTTTCTCCTTACTATAACCAATGTTTTGTTCTTTTTCTCCTTACTATTACAAATGTTTTATTTTTTCTCCTTACTATTACTAATGTGTTGTTCTTTTTCTCCTTACTTTTACTAATGTTGTATTCTTTTTCTCCTTACTGTCACTAATGCTTTGTTCTTTTTCTCCTTACTATTACTAATGTTTTGTTCTTTTTCTCCTTACTATTACTAATGTTTTGTTCTTTTTCTCCTTACTCTAACTAATGTTTTGTTCTTTTTCTCCCTACTATTACTAATGTTTTGTTTTATTTCTCCTTACTATTACTAATGTTTTGTTCTTTTTTCCTTACTACAACTAATGTTTTGTTCTTTTTCTCCTTACTATAACTAATGTATTGTTTTTTTTCTCCTCACTATAATTAATGTTTTGTTCTTTTTCTCCTTACTATAACTAATGTTTTGTTCTTTTTCTCCTTACTATTACAAATATTTTATTTTTTCTCCTTACTATTACTAATGTTTTGTTATTTTTCTCCTTACTGTTACTAATGTTTTGTTTTTTTCTCCTTACCATTACTAATGTTTTATTCTTTTTTCCTTACTATAACTAATGTTTTGTTCTTTTTCTCCTTACTATTACTAATGTTTTGTTCTTTTTCTCCTTACTATAACTAATGTTTTGTTCTTTTTCTCCTTACTATTACTAACATTTTGTTCTTTTTCTCCTTACTACAACTAATGTTTTGTTCTATTTCTCCTTCCTATTACTAATGCTTTGTTCTTTTTTTCCTTACTATAACTAATGTTTTTTTTCTTTTTCGCCTTACTATTACTGTGTTGTTCTTTTTCTCCTTACTATAACTAATGTTTTGTTCTTTTTCTCCTTACTGTAACTAATGTTTTGTTCTTTTTCTCCTTACTATTACTAATGTTTATTTTCTTTTTCTCCTTACTTTAATTAACGTTTTGTTCTTTTTCTCCTTACTATTACTACTGTTTTGTTCTTTTTCTCCTTACTATTACTAATGTTTTGTTCTTTTGTTCCTTACTATAACTAGTGCTTTGTTTTTTTTCTCCTTACTATAACTAATGTATTGTTGTTTTTCTCCTTACTATAACTAATGTTTTGTTCTTTTTCTCCTTACTATAACTAATGTTTTGTTCTTTTTCTCCTTACTATAATTAATGTTTTGTTCTTTTTCTCCTTACTATAACTAATGTTTTGTTCTTTTTCTCCTTACTATTACTAATGTTTTGTTCTTTTTCTCCTTACTATTACTAATGTTTTGTTCTTTTCTCTTTACTATTACTAATGTGTTGTTCTTTTCTCCTTACTATAACTAATGTTTTGTTCTTTTCTCCTTGCTATAACTAATGTTTTGTTCTTTTTCTCCTTACTATTACTAATGTTTTGTTCTTTTGTTCCTTACTATAACTAATGTTTTGTTCTTTTTCTCCTTACTATTACTAATGTTTTGTTCTTTTTCTCCTTACTATAACCACTGTTTTGTTCTTTTTCTCCTTACTATTACTAATGTGTTGTTCTTTTTCTCCTTACTATTACTAATGTTTTGTTCTTTTTCTCCTTACTATTACTAATGTTTTGTTCTTTTTCTCCTTACTATAACTAATGTTTTGTTCTTTTTCTCCTTACTATTACTAACGTTTTGTTCTTTTTCTCCTTACTACATGTAATGGTTTGTTCTATTTCTCCTTGCTATTACTAATGCTTTGTTCTTTTTTTCCTTACTATAACTAATGTTTTTTTTCTTTTTCGCCTTACTATTACTGTGTTGTTCTTTTTCTCCTTATTATAACTGTTTTGTACTTTTTCTCCTTACTATTACTAATGTTTTGTTCTTTTTCTCCTTACTATTACTAATGTTTTGTTTTTTTTCTCCTTACTGTTACAAATGTTTTGTTCTTTTTCTCCTTACTATTACAAATGTTTTGTTCTTTATCTCCTTACTATAACTAATGTTTATTTCTTTTTCTCCTTAGTATTAATATTTTTTCTTCTTTTTCTCCTTACTATAACTAATGTTTTGTTATTTTTCTCCTTACTATTAGTAATGTTTTGTTTTGTTTTTTCTCCTTACTATTATGGTGTATAAATGTACAGACAAATATTACTTTCTGTTCCTTACTTTTGGATAACTTTTTTGCAATGCAGGTGTCTTCTTGCATGAGTTTTTTCTCTTTTTACTCTTCAGCAAAACTTAGTCCCTGATAGTGGCATAAGTACTACTTATGGTCTGGGCTCTGTGACCCTTAGAAATTACTCCTTCTACTTTTGCCAGAAAATGCACTCTTGAGGTTATGATAATCAATGTATTGAGGCATGCAGAAACGTATTCCTGTTCCACTAACTGAACTTGTGATATGTCTGGCAGTAAGTGCAGAGGAATAAAGTCCTGCCTCCCCCCAACTCTAAGAGTACATGGTTTGAATCTTTCCATCATTTTCCTACTATGTGACCTTGAGCAGGTCACTTAACCAGGTGGTGCTTTGCAAGAATTGGGAATTTGGTGTAGACTCCTTAATGGTCTCACGGACAGCAAGTTTAGCAATGTTGTATAAACCAATGTCCCTATCCCTTTATTGCTTTTTTCAGTGCACATCATAACTTTTGCAGTACTTTTTCTGTCTTATGCTTCTTCAGTCTGCTTTAGTAAGTATCCAAAGCAAATCATAGCTTTTCACTGCTTGGTAATGTTTTCTGCAATGGTTTTCCTAATTGTAATTGCAGTGACAATGTGTTTAATCTCCAAAACATTTTCTTTTCTGGGGTTTCTTTTCCTGCTCCATTCCATTCCATTTTCAGCTCACTTCCCAACAGCTGGCTATACAAAATCACATATGTGATATTTCTCTTCCTTGTGTACTGTTTTACATGAATTTATCAGCTCTTTATGTTTTGCCCTTTGCATGGTTAACAAGTTTTCTGTCATCCTAGTAATCATCTCTTGTGAAATTATGTCTGTATTTACTTTAGGGATGTTTACTGCCACCAAACAAGGGCAGCCTTCTGACCACCCACTAATATGTCTCTCTACTTCTGGCAAACACTACAATTGTTGGACTAGAAACCACCATAATGGTGACCAACATGAGCAGAGAAAATTCAAATGAGACAAGCATAAATGGGTGTCAAGTAAAGTTGCTCCATTCAAAGTATATTGCACATATGTCTGCATTTTCCCTTGCACATTGGAAAAAAGGCACAGCACAATTTTTAAGAAGCATTGTGATGTGCTTCCTCAAGTTAATTTTCTCCCATTGTTTTCCCAGTGCTACATAGGAACTGCTGCATCACCTCGACTCCTGACTTTCATACCTAACATCCACATCTTGCCTGCTTTTTGTGTTGTGCTTTTCCCATCCAATTCGTAAGTCAGTTGTTTCCCTTATGTAGCTTACCATATTTATGTATGTAATGCATGAATGCCACAGTCAAGGAGCCTAAGGTGTTCTAATAAACTAATTAAAGAAAACCAGAGAATTTGGTTTCCTTGTGTCAGTGTTTCACTCGGTCTCTTTCTTTGCAAGGTAGTTTAGCTATACTATGCCTCATCAGCATTCAGTGCTGGATTATGTGTTTAGGAGATATGGAACCAAAAATTATAAGTGGCCTATTTAGTGTTTCAAAAACAGAGGATTTTATTCTAAAGTGAAAATAGAAATAGCTGGTATATTTCATAAGTGTGATCCTGGAGATTCACCCCATCACTTCCATTATTTACTTACTTATTTACATTTTTTTTACAGGGAAAGTCTGACATAGAAATAAATCCCCTTTTCAATGGATACCCATGGCGAAAACCTCCATGGTTGCATATACAAATATAAACATGTGCAAAACATCCATTAAAGTAAAAGCATTTATAACTTTACAAGAGAGACAGCTCAACATTTAAAACAATGACTTAACTGCACTGTGCAAAACAAATACATTAAAGTTAGTCATTTATACCAAATTAATGGAAAGCAGTTTTGGTGGTTGCACTGTAAAATACAGATATTTTAAAGGAATTCTTTACATGAAAAAGTTACCTAATTGCAGAATAGGAGGTAAGATGTCATTAGTTGTAAGTGCACGCGTGCACAACACACACACACACACACACACACACACACACACACACACACACACACACACACACACACACACACACACACACACGCACACACACACACACACACACAAACACAAGGGCATATAAACTATTTCTGCATTATATGTGCACTCATATGTTGCTATACATATATGTAACATGGGTGCTACACACGTGTACCTGTGTTTGTATATATATATATATATATATATATATATAGAGAGAGAGAGAGAGAGAGAGAGTATAGACACATAGTTTAAGTACTCCTGATTTCCTTTTCCTAACGTTTTTAATGAAAGGGAACATAGCACATGCATGATAAAGTAAATCAGCTGTATATCATTGTTGTCATCAATGGCTACATTTCAATTGAAGATTACAAAATGTTTCCATGTATTTTTCCTGTGTTAGGACTGACTCAAAGTCAGTGACAGATCTTCCCATTGATCTGTGCACCAGATATGCATCACCCTCTGGAAGGATGTAACAAGAAAGCATAAAAGCCCTTCTTATAAACAGTATAATTGCACGTTATTGATAGGGTTACCACCTGTCTCTCCTCCAGCAATGCAGTCCTGAGATGGGCAGTTCTGTCCTCTTGGGGGGGGGGAGGTATGAAAATAGTAAATGTGTTAATACTTAGAATTGCTAGAAAAAAAAAATTCTGAATTGTTGGGCATCTTTAATACTACATTTAACTCATCTTAATATATAAAGTAGTATAGACAATCAATATTTAAAGTGCATCATTTCAACACTGCTCTCGGTCTCATCTCATCAGCTTATTCTACTGAGCACTGGGAGATCAAATGGGAAGGCTGCCCACTTAGTCTCTTAAACATGAATTATCTTTTGTTTCCCACCTTCCCACATACTTAGAAAATGTTCTTTTTTCAGCTCCTTTTGCTGCATTTGTGCTTATTCCTTCTTTATTTAGTATTTTACTGTACATTATTAAAGTGTTCAGTTGCATTTAATCTACTGCATTTATTATTACTTGTTAGCAGCCTGGTTACATTGCAACTGTTATTCTAAGCCTCTTAATTTTCTGATTTAAGCACTGGGATCCAAACTACTTATCTTACATTAGGAAAGCTTGTGGTCTACACTCTTGTGAGAGGAGAGGGTTGCCTCCACCCTTCTGAGCTGGGAATTGCTGGTGAAAGCTTATTGTTTCTGTTCTCAAGTTTCTCTGTTCTGGTTTGAACACTTGAGCTCCAACCCAGTTACTTTACAATAGGAATGTTCATGGTCTACACTCTTCTGGCAGGTAAGGATAGCCTATGCTCTTCTGAACTGGAAATTGATGGTGTAAATGTTATTGTCCCCTTATTTGATTGGCTAGAGGGCTCCAGCATATAAAAATATCTGAGTTATACAATTACAGAAATTTGAGCTACAGCAGGTTAAAGATGTAAAGACAAAAGCATGCAAAAAAACAGTATACACATATTTTTTACAAATAAAGTATATATTTACATAAGAATTTATATCCTTCAGTATTTTTGAGTGGGTTTAGCAGATAACCCCCTAGTAGTGTACTAGTGAATGCATATATATATATATATATATATATATATATATATATATATATATATATATATATATATATACAGATATATATACACAGTGGTATTGGGGGGTTAGGTATTAAGTAAATGTCGCTTTAGTTCATTTTTAAAGTGTGATGGGTGGGTAATGGAACGTATGAATAAGGGAAGTTTGTTCCAAGCTTGGGTGCAGAGTGTCTATGTAGAAGTTTGCCTACAGTTTTCTTTGGTTGGTAGATGTCCAGAAGTTGCTGATTAGAGTTGCAGAGGGTCCAAGGTGAAGAATAGGTGGAGACCATGGATGAGACAGCTGGACAGGGAGAGAGTTTGTATGTAATAAAGTGTAACATTTGAAATTGCGATAGAAGTTGTTGGGAGAGTTCAAACCACTGGACAGAGTTTAGGGCCAGGTAGTGGTGTGAATTGTATGGATAATTTGTAGTAAATCTAGCTATTTTATGGTATGTTTGTTGAAGTTTGTTCATGGTTGTGACTTGAATGTTGGTGACAACTGGGGCAGCATATAGTAGGGAGGGGAGGAGGAGTGCCTGTGCAAGGAAGAGTCTAGCATTAGGGGTTAGAAATTGTTTGTTGCAATACAGTAAATCTATTTTCTGGTATTTCTTTTTTATGCATTGGTGTATGCGCAGGTTGAATTTGAGTTCATTATCAATGATGACTCCAAGGAATTCCGTGTGGGTTTTGGGTTGGATTATTGTGTTGTTAGAGGATGTAATAGCAAAGGTGGATTTATGTTGAGTAAGGCAATGGGGGAGAAAGAGGAAGAGTTTGGTCATTTTAGGGTTAAGGGTAAATAGATTATCAGACAACCACTTTTCAGTGGATAGAAAGGCATGTTGGGTTAGGGTATGGAGATCAGAGATATTGTTAGAGATGGAGATGAGAGATGAGTCGTCAGCATATTGGATGAGGGAGGATTGTTTACAAGATGTATTATGTTCATTAGTGAAGATGTTAAACAGCAGGGGACCCAAGATGGAACCTTGTCATACTCCGGTTGGGCTGGAATAAAGGGAGAGCAGGATGAGAGCCATATAACAGATTGCTGCCTACTGGAGAGGTAACTAGAGAACCAGGCAAGGGAGAAAGCAGAGAGGTTGAGCTTAGCAAGTTTAGATAGCAGTAAGGGGAGAGAGACCATGTCAAAAGCTTTGGAAAGGTCAAGGAAGAAACAGGATATGAGTTGATTGTTATCTTGGGCCTCAGCAATGGTATGAGTGAAGGACAGGAGGGCAATAGTTGTGCTGTGGTTAGGGAGGAAACCATACTGAGTGAAAGTGAAAAGGTTATGCTGGAGGAGGTAGTTGAGAAGCTGCGAGTGAATGCATTTCTCAAGTATTTTATAGAGGCGGTAGAATGGCTATGTGTCGGTAGTTAGATGGATCAGTTGAGTTTCCTTCTTTATGCAGGTGGAATAGTGAAGAAAGATTTCCATAGGGTAGGAACAGTAGCCTCTTGAATTGATCTGTTGATAAGAATGGATACAGGATAGGCTATAGATTTTACAGCAAGTTTCAGGAAGGTAGGACTTAAATTATCAGTGAAGGGAGAGCAGGGTTTGAGCTTCAGAAGAAGAGCTTTAATGTAGGAAGTGGCAAAAGGGTGAAAGGAGAAGAGGTTTTGTTGAGTGGGTTGGGAGTGGTTGGGGGAGTAGTTGTGTTAGAGAAGGAGGGTATGAGTTTTTGGATTTTGTCAATAAAGTGTTTTTTGAGGAGGGTAGCGGTTTCCTAAAGCGATATATTAGGGTAAGGGGAGGGGTTGGAGGGACAACCTGGAGAAATAATTTTGTTGAGAGTAGATCAAAACTTTGGAGGGTTAGCTTTGCTATTGAGTTGAGCAAAGTTATAGTATGACATTCTGTCTTTATTAATTTGTTTCTTAACAAGATTCTGTAGTTGTCTGTAGTTATGTAGCAGGGGAAATTATTTTGTTTTAATCCAGGCTTTTCAAGCGTTATCTCTTTTTTGCATAAGGGACCTAGTATCCTTGGAAATAATTTGATTTTATTCTAATTTTCCTGAAGGGACCAAGGGAGTTGAGGATATTCAAGAAAATGCTACTGAACTTATTGACTGCATCATTGAGAGGGATTTGCCTAAGGATGGATGGAGTTGAATAGAGAGATATTAAAGTTAGAGAGTTTATGACAATCTCTGTAAAGCTGGAGTTTGGGTGTTTGGGTGGAGTGTCTTAAGACAGAGGTGGGAAGATGATCACTTAAGGAGTCTGGTAGGGTAGTGAGGCTATGGTAGTGTTGGGGGGAGTTAGTGAGAATCCAGTCAATTGTGGAGCTAGATGATGAGTTTTTATGTTGGCGAGTGGGGGATGTTATCAGTTGAAGGAAACCTTGTAGGTTGAAACTGAATTGTGGAGAGTCAGTTTTAAGTTTGTGCCAGTCTATATTGACATATCCTAGGATGAGGGTTTCATAAGGTATATTGTGGGAAAACCCAGATAAGATATTTTCTAGGCTGGGCAAATTATTTCCAGGGGGGATATAGATGGAAGCGATAGCAAATTTCTTGTGGGGATTTAGGTGGCAATTTAGGATGATAAGTTCAGCTGGGTGGAAGTCAGTAAAAGGGATGGTGAAAGGTGAGAGGTTTAGGCTATAGGAGGAGAGGATGGCTACACCACCCCCTTTTTTTTTGGGAATCTGTCAGAGCGGTAGATATTATTGCCAGGTGGGAATATTTCGCTGTTAGTGATGTGTGGCTTGAGCCAGGTTTCAGATAAGTAAAGAATGTGAGGTGGGGTATGGACTATCCAAGTGTGCAGTTCAGTGATTTTGTTAGTGATGCTTTGAATATTTAGTGAGTATATAGTTAGGTGCTTGTATAGAGATGTGTTTTGGGTACGAAGGTGGGGATGCTGAGAAGTGTGAGGAGAGGGGGGGGATGGAGGGAGGCTTAAGGGGTATATGGCTGTGGGTGGAGGAAAGGGGCCTGGATTGGGGTGGATATCTCCAGAGAAGAGTAAGTTATTAGTGACAAGAGAGACTGGAGTAATAGGTGAAAGATGTTTGTGGAGTTTTAGTTTGGATTTGCAGGTAGGTGGGAGCTTTTGAAGTATAGATAGTTTATGAAGACAAGTGGTAGATATGTTGAAAAGAGCTGGGGAGATAATTAAGGAGGATGTTGTTGGAAGAGTATCATACGTGCAGGAGGTAGGACAACATATGTGTGGGTGGGAAAGGTAGGAGTAATAAGAGGTTAGAGCAGAGAGAAATAGGAGGAGTGTAGAGGGAAAGAGAAGGTATTACATATTAGAGTGCATGTAGGGAAGTTATGGAGTGGGCATAATAGTTAAGGGTAGGAAGTGATGTAGATTGAGTATGGCTGATGTGGGGGAGTTGGTTACTTGCAGGAAGTTGGTTGTGAGTGGATGATGAGACAGGAAAGGGAGCGAAATGTTGGTATAAAGGAAATTGTATAGGGGTGGTTGGGAATGGGGTTGGGGTAGGGGAGCAAAGTGATGTACATACTTTCATGTGTATTTTAGAGATCCACTAGCAGTTAAATTCACTAAAAGTAGAATATTGAGAACAATAATATTCTCCAAACTGATTTAGGTATATTTATTGGATACCAGAGAAGACAAAGGAGGACTATAAATAGCAAAAAAAAAAAGAGAAACTATTTCAGTTCAGGTAACAATGACATCAAAAAGTTCTAAGCTGGTGTCATGAAGGATGAATAAATAAGGATATACCAGATCTCAGAAGGTTTAAATGACTGCTACTTCCAGAACCCATGCATAAAGAGAGTGCTATATGTATATAGAAATGTGTGTGTAACAAAATAGATATGAATGAGTTTGCAGGACAGAAAAGCCTCCCACGCATGCATTTCTTTTCTTTTTTATATGTGAGGGGTTACAAATTCTAACATGAAGCAATACCACCTTAATGTAAGCTGAGTATGAATCTGCTATGCTGGCATTTATTATTTGACATTTGTTAACCGGGTTTGTCCATCTGAGCCAATGGCCCATTTTCAGTGGAGACCCAAGGAGAAATGCTCCAGAAATACAAACATAAAAAGATAACATAGTAGGCAATATATAAAACGCAAGAAAAACAGTGCAGCAATACAACATAAGCAAAAATTACATATGCAATAATCAGGTAAAATGAATAACTAAAAATAAAACAAAATGGAGTAAATGCAACTAGTACATTTAAGTATTTACAGTAATGACATATGGCATTTCTTTCAGGAAGTGAATTTATACAGTGCAGTTTCCTCACTGGTTCCTTAGTGCAGACATGGGGGCTCACTGGACAAGCTAAATGCATTGTTTTCTTTCAGTACTAAGAGACGACGCATTTATATTTATCTGAATCAACAAGAATCTATTTGCTTTATGTCTGCCACTGAGGGAATGTGAAAACTAAAGGTGCTCTACCTATATAAGCTTCATGTAATACTGACAAAAAATAATTGACAAAACATGAAAACATGACATAAATATTTCAAAACATAATTTGTTTTATTTTGTTTATTGTTCAAACTCTTCAGTTATACTTGTTGAGATTTGCAAAATTTTAAACTATCACATATAAAACATAACTCGGCTTTTTATCCTTGTGGCATGTATATGCTGTTCACCTTCTTCAGTGCACATTGTGATGGATTTTGATGAAACTTCAAGATACTCTGTTTAGCAAATCCTTTAGAAATATGTCTCCCTGGCTCTCAAAATAATCTTATATCATCATGTTGTCTGACAAATAGCCTAAGAAAAGGCCAGCTAGCAAAGCATTTGAAGATCTTCATTTTCTTTCATCCACTTGGATCATAAACCTATTGAGGCTCTATGAGTTTACAGTGTTTTCTTCATACAGTATCATTTACAGCTCCCTTTCTCTATATTTTTTCCATATTCTTGAGCCATAAACTTAGTGATACTTTGGGAATTATATGATGTTTTTAGTGTAGTCTCAACGTGAAGAAATCTGATACCAGTAACAGAAATGGGCTGACATGAGGATTTTAATGATTTTATTTTTGTTTTGTTTTACAAATTAATAAAACAACTATTTTGGAGAGTATAGCATTTTTTTGAAACATGACAGTATATAATCCAATGAGTCTTGATAGAAGAATATCTCAATCACTCTGTCTAGAGATTCTCAAAGTAAGTGGCAATTCTGAGTATCACCATTCTAAGCAAAGGAAAGAAAAAAAATATGAGATGCCACAGCAATATAATCACAGGTATCCATTGGAAGTCTAAGGACTATAACTATAACTCCTGGTATAATGAGAATTTAAGTGCAAACAAGGCAAATATATATGAATTAAAAGACAGTTCAGTATTATAAAGTATTTCAGAGATTCAGTGATCTTAGATTTAGGTTATATAAGTAGGATGTGTTTGTAGTTATGCAGCCCTTCTAAAAAAATCTTGTATGTAACATAAGTTTCTGGAATTCACTTTTTATCAAAATCGTAATTTAATTTTTTAAAGTGTCTAGACTCATGTTATTAGATTTTGCACTTCAACAGAGAATGTTAACCTCATTTGCTGAGGATGCAGTGCACATTATGGGAAATAAAACTCTATTTCACTATAGCAGATAGTATCATAAGAAAGATACTTGCCAGTGACATTAGTAACATTTTACTGTGTGGATGGAGACTAAGAACTAATTTTTGACTGTACGGGCAAGAACCATTTATGTATGCATCTTTATTTAAATCCAAAGGCATCCAGCCAGAAAACCCTTTCAAAATGCCTGCTGTTATTACTCATTAAACCTTATTTGTTTATTTGTTTCATTCATGTGTAGACCTAACAGCTATTAATACAAAACTGTGTGATTGTGTTGGGGGGGGGGGGCATTTTCTGAAAATTCTAATATTACTGAGACTGCAGAAGAGGAAGGACTATGCCCTGTTGTTGTTTTTCTTTTCCCCAGGAGGACATTGAAGATACACTTATTCAATTTAGTTTTGCAACCCTCCATACAATTGCTTTGCAAAAGCATCACAGATAAGCATGACAATTCTCTCGGGGTTTTGTTATGCATCTCCCTCAGCTATACTAACCAAATTATTTAGAACCATGCATATCCCTTTTAAGGTGTATTATTGATGTGTTTCTGTGGTGCATGTTACGAAAACCTTTGGACCTTCTCACTGTTTGGAAAAATGTTACACACACACACACACACACACACACACACACACACACACACACACACACACACACACACACACACACACACACACACACACACACACACACACACACACACACACACACACACACACACACACACACCTAGATATAGATAGATAGATAGATAGATAGATAGATAGATAGATAGATATAAACATAGACACATATGCAAACATGCACAGACACCCACATGTGTATATATGTTTGTGTCTGTGTGCATATGTGTGTGTGTGTGTGTGTGTGTGTGTGTGTGTGTGTGTGTGTGTGTGTGTGTGTGTGTGTGTGTGTGTGTGTGTGCATATCATCCCCAGAAAGTAAAATATAAAATAAGAAATTAATAGAACAGCAGGTTTTAACATTGCCACATTTCTGTAGGGTATAAAATATGACACTTTAATATCTGGCATTATTGACTGATTAAAATGTTTAATAATTTACATTGGGTATCAAGGCAAAAAATATCAGGAAAATCAAGGATATTATGAAAAAGCTTGGGCTTTGAGAGACATTGTTACTGGGAGTACGATCGATCATATTGGCAATAATCCTAAGTCTCAGCTGTCCACACCTTTGTGCAGAATGTCTCTAACACTTCTCATATTTTTACTTTGTCATTAAATGGTTTACTGCTTAACTAATGTAGGATACTGCAGTAGAAAGCCCTGCCATTCATTTAAACTTCAGTTGCCAAACAACTTTCTATTTCAATTTACAATGGGCATGCTGACTGGGTGTCCAAATAGCATGCACGCTTTTCACTACTAATGGCTGTCAATTGTATAATTAGCCATGTATAATAAATGCCCTGAAACAAGAAGCAAGACACTTAAACCACTCCAAATATTGAAAACCCTGGTTGGATTGTCACATAAAGGCTTGCTAGCACCAACCAAGAGCATTTACTTATGTATAAGATGCACACACAATATAGAAATAAAAATGATTGCAGATAAAATATCACATCGTACTGTGTTCACCCTGTAGTAGATAACAGTGCAATGTCAGAAGTGTCACTTTTTCAACAGAGTATAATATCTAAGAAAAAATTGATAGAAATTCAGTTTTACCTGATCTAATTGTCCTGACCAAAGTACAATAGTGCCAAGTATCCCACCCCACCCATACTATTTTTTGATCTAACCTAAACATTTGGTGGCTAAGCTTTGCCATCTTTGCCATTTTGTAGGAAGAAACCCATTTGTCATTGAACTCTATACCTTATGTGGTTAGTATTTTTATATGGTATGTGATGCCCCACTACTGGCCCAATTGATCATGGGGCCTCAATCCTCACCAATGGCAACAGGGGGGATGTACACCCTGGGAGGATGACAAGTGCACACCCAGTAAATTGCAATTTCCCTTAAGAGCACACAGAGATCACAGTCAGTCTGAGGCTGGTTTCTCCCTCTTTCTCCAGATCCCCAATAAGACTCCCCACTAGCACAGCTATAGAGTTGAGATCTCAGCTGAGTGGCCAAGGCAAGACCTCCAGCACCCTGAACAATAAAAATAACTACCTCAACTATTTACAAGGTGTCTACAGATATAAGAAGAATGATATTTATAATCATCTTGTTAGTTATTATTCAGTTTATGTTTCATTCGCAATTACTTGCTGTTTTTTTTGTTTAACAGTTTCTTATGTTTGAGCCATGCCTTAAGTGCTGACATTGTTTTGGTAGTTCTTCCTTTGATCGATAATATCTCTAGTTGACAAGCTTTGATGGCTATGCTCATAAATTCCTTCATTGACGGTGTAGGCATGTTTTTTTAAATTTTTTTGCAGTCATTTTATTTGCAAAAGTCAAAAGGCTCCAAAGAAGTGGGTATTTATATTTCTTGGCACGTGATGGAATTGGTGTGTTGAAGATTATTAAATATTTGTTTAATGTAAAGTTATTAGTGAATAATGCCTGCAAGAATAAATTAACATCTTTCCAAAATGCATTTACTATATTACTGTCATAAATCATATACAGCCAGTCTGCTTTAAGTTCTAATCCACACCTCCAGCATTTAGTCTTCTTATTAAACATAAGTTCAATTTTGTTTGGAGTCATAAAAGTTTTATGAAGAAATTTGCAAGAAGAAAAGTTCCATTTTAATGACATTGTGGTTTGCGCTGTAGAAGAAAACATCATATTTTTCTCACTGCTTCTAGGGTAATAAGTAGTAATAGTTCTAAAATAATTCCAATAATTATCTTTGCATTCATTAGTCTTAATCTTATTGCTCTTGTATAGTTTAGATAGTAGTCCTTTTACTTTGATATCTTGATGCATCAGTAATATTATAAATTCTACGAATTTAGACATTTCTTTTTCAATTGAAGCATGCATCAATTTTATTTTTTTTTTCAATATAAAACCTGCATTTTTTCACCTCCTGCCACATCTCATTCTGCATGTTAAATTTATGAATAATATATTGTAAGGTATTTTACTTTTTTATTCATAAACTGACAATGTATTAGTTGTTTATCTTTGAAAGCATTCATCATGCATGTATTAAATGTGTTAATATTGTTTTGTGTGTATGCTATAGGAAATGTCAAAATTAACTATGCCTTATGTTTTGAATCTGTATATATAATATTTCTGAAATTTTTCATTATTGTAATAATGTGTGAATTTATCACCAAGTTTTGATGATCTAAAATAAAGTCTTTTAAAATCCAAAGCATGTTGTTGCTGATTATATTATTGTGGCAGTCATATTTTCTGTTATTACTTTTTAGATATATACTTTCATGTATGTCTTTCAATTTAGCATGGTAGTTTTTGTTTGTCCAACAAATAATAGTCTTTGTAACACTAGAGAGAGAATATAATTATATGTTAGGTAGACCTATTCCTCCATGTGTCCAATTTCTTAAGTGAAGATTAAGTGATAGTCTGGGTTTGTAGGGATGCCAGAGAAATTTGAGTATCAATGTATTGAATTATATTGTTTTGGTATGGGCAAATCCAGTGACTGAATTATATATAGTATTTTTGGTAATAATATCATCTTAATTATTAGATATCTTTCTTCCATTGTGAGTATGAATTAATTTAATTTATTTATAATAGATTTTATTTTATCTAAACAGGAGGTGTAGTTTATTTTAATGATTTATTTTTTATTATCAGTCAATATGTTTCCAAGATATGTTATTTTATGATCTCTGACTATATATTTAGAAAAGCTCTTCGATATACCTGAAATATTGATATTTATACATAAGATTTTAGTTTTATCATCATTAAAATAATGACCTGATTTAGATTGGAATATTTTAATAAACTTGAAAAGACAATTATGAGAGTTTTTATTATCTTTCAACATCAATAAAATATCATCAGCAAATAGAAGTATTTTCAAATTAAACTGTACACCTACTATATCTGTACATGATCTTATATAATTTGCAAAGGGTTCCATGATGAGAGTAAATAATAGGGAAGATAGTGGGCAACCCTGTTTTGTTCATTTAGTTCTCTGTATTGATTGTGAAACAGAATATCCTATTTCTATATAAGCTAATGAGTTATTATAAAGGTTTCTATAAGTTGTTGAAAATCCTTGGAAAAATTATATTCCTGTAATATTAACGTAAGATAATTCCAATTAACTGTATCAAAGGCACTGTTGATATTTAAACTTACCAATGTTAAATTTTCCTTTATATTGTTGGTGTAGTCAGTTGTAGTTAAAATTATGTTGATATTGTCATAAGTGGTTCTGTTTCTTATGAAACCAGTTTGATTATTATGAATTAGGCTATATAGAAATTGTTGAATAGTATCTGTTATTATAGACATGAATATTTTGTAGTCAAGATTTAATAGTGAATTGGCCTGCAAGAGGTACATTTTGAAGGATCCTTATCCATTTTCAATATGGGCAAAATAAGTGTGCACCTCCAGGATGGTCGAACTTTTACTACATTTTTAACTGTTTTAAATATCTGTTTTGATTTAATAATGTAAAATTCATACTTATGGTATTAACTTTTTCTTCTCGACTTATATTCATTAACAAAACATTTTTTTGAGGGGAAAAAAAGACCTCCAGCACCCTCTCTGTCCAACCAGTGCTTCATGTCCTTGCCCAAGTAGTTGACACACACACTCTTGAGATTTGATTTATACAGAAGCACACACACCTGGGAAAGGCTGGCACAGTTTCACTAGCTATGCCCCCTTTTGACTAGACTGTAAGGTAGTTATTACTGTCACCAGCCAACTCTTTATCAGCTACTTTAAGGCCGTTAACAAAGGGTGTCCCATTTTACTGTATATTTTACTATTAATCCAAATGGTAGTTTGACCAAGAGCAAGGCTATTAGGAGTGGCCCACACAGTGTCACCAAATAAATATGCAAGTACTCTCAGAACATAAATATGCCTCTATTCAGATCAGCCACACTGAAAGGTTTACATATATTTAATAATAATAAAAGAACAAGAAATAGTAAATAATCACAGTTATCAGAGTTCAAAGTCACAGGAAATAATTAAAACAGCATTTTAGGACAGTCCCAAATAACTAAAGAAAACAACTAAGCTATACTTCACTATATTCCTTTCTGCATCTAAGAAAAATTACTGTACCCTAGTTAACTTAGTTACAGAACCAGGCAAGACAGATGTGGTGTTTAGGTCTTCTGGCTGATGCTGTTAGGTCAAAGCAAAATAAAAAATGGTCTAGCTGTCTCAGAGACTGCTCAAATTAATGTCTCAAATATGACTGCTGCATTAGCTTGCAGGATGACATCACTTCTTGTCATTTGACTTTATTTCCCAAGCTAAACCTCCATTGTTAGAAACTGCCATCCTTTAGCATCTACCTGTTAAAAATACATAAACAAGGACTCTTCTTAGATCTTTGTAGCAGCTGGAAGACATAAGACAAGCCTTCTTGGTGCATTGAAACCATCTTTTATGACACAGTTATAAAGCAATTTAATTTCAACTATTTTTCTGAAATTTTGCAAATTAACCTTCTATGTTCCAGTACCCACTATTAAAATATATACATTTACACAGTTATGATAGTTTATATACATTTCTGTTCTTTTCCAGTAGATTAAACAGTACAAACCAGGAACAGTCCACAAATAACAAATAATACTCCACTCCAGCTCCTAGAAATATGCAGCGTCTTCACAGTAAACCAATGCAGGCAGTACTTAAAGCATAAAAATCCTTTATTCACACTTAAACAAGTTAAGCGCTTTCATCACCAAGTGACTTCTTCAGAACAATTACAATAGTAAAAAACACATCCCTTTATACTCAATAAGGGTCACATGATAGTAATTACAAACATTTGGCCTCCTAAATTAAATAATTAATTAAAACCTGCTCCTTAATAGTACTGACTGCTACATACTGCTAAGAACACCCTTAACCATCAATACATATACTTTTTATATACATTAATATTACTAAAAAGTACTAATCATTTACCCTATTCTATGCTTCAACATAAAAATACATGTACATGTAATGCATAAGTGTAAAATGTTCCTAATTTATAAACATTTATACAATACACTATCCTAACTTTTTAACTTTTTAAAAAAACTTTTACTCTGCTCACATATCTAACCCCTTCTTTACCACAACTATCGTACCATGCTGCATTAATTACTGCACTCCACTTTACCTAGATGTTACTACCTACAGTTGTCCAAAATGGGTTTAATAGATATGTGGTCATTGATTCCCGGGTATACTGAAGCATTTAATTTAATTTGCCACCTTACCTCCTTGTCGCTCACAGCCTTTCTCAGGTCACCCCCTCTTACTTTTTCCTCAACCACTTCCAGAATTCCAAATTTGAATGAAGAACAGCCCGCACTATTTTTTATGTGCCTCCAAAGGGCATTATTTTCGTCATTCTTCCTTATACTGTAATTGTGGTCGTAAATTCTATTCCTCAAACACCGAATAGTTTTTCCCACATAATAACAGGGGCACTGGGAGCAACAAGCCAGGTACACTAAATTCTTAGTCCTACAATTTCCTTTGGCAAAAGTAATTTTAACTTTATTATAATTCATTAATATGATGTCTTTTCCCTCAAATATATAATGACATTGCTGGCAAGTCCCGCATTTCTTGGTTCCCCCCTTATTTACTTCCTTGTTTACCTTTACCTTTCTCTCCAATAATCCTTTCAGGTTGGAACCATTTTTATGAACAAAATTTGGTCCGGTCCCTACTATCCTAGATATTTCACTATCAGCTTTTAATACTGTCCAATTTCTTTGTATAATGTCCTTTATGTCCCTACAATGAATTGAATACTGAAGGACACAAGCCTTCTTGAACTTACTGTCCATCCCTCCTACATTTGGGTCCCTATTACCTACATTTAAATTATCGGACCCTACTCCTAAAAGTGGCTTGTATTTTCTTCCCCATTCCTTCCCAACATACTCACTGGCATCATTAACCATGTACTCAGGATACCCCCTTTCCTTAAAATATTTTTTTACCCTCTCAAGTTCTTCCTTCAAGTCATTTCCATTGGAGGTCATCCGCGCTACCCTAATACATTGCCCCTTTATGATGTTCCTTTTTTGAACCCAAGGGTGATTGCTCGAAAAATGCAAGTAATTGTTACTAAAGGTTTCCTTCCTGTATATGTTCGACTTGAATTCCCCGTTTACCATTGTGATCCTCACATCTAGATATGGAATAGTGGTCCTGTTCTTGTTAAATGTGAACTTAAAGTTCTTACTACAGGTATTGAGATATACACAAAACTGTTCTAACTCATCATTGCTTCCCTTCCATAATACAAAGATGTCGTCCAAGAAACGTAGGTAGCAGCAGCTCATGAGCTTGTACCATTCTGACTCAAAAATATGTTGTTTTTCCCAATCATATACTACGAGGTTTGCATATATGGGGGCACAAGCGGCCCCCATAGCTACTCCCTTAATCTGTTGATGGTATTCCCCCTCGTAGAAAATGTAATTGTGGGCCAAAACTGTCTCCATATACTCAAGCGCCAGTATACTCCTGTCTCCAGTCACTACCCCTAGACTTTGTATACTCTCATGGAACCTCTGTAACCCTTCCTCCTTAGGTATATTAGAAAAGAGGTCTATGACATCTATAGTAACTAACCAGTTGACTCCTTTGGCCAGTCCCGGGTTTAGCCTCCCTAGAAAATCCCAAGAATCACTTACCAAATGGGGTATTTTCTTTAATGATGGTTTGAGCCATTTGTCAATAACCTTCCCAAAAGGGAAGGTTTTGCTCTGACTGCCAGAAATTATAGGCCTAAAGGGGGGATCTTGTATGTCCTTGTGGACTTTTGGAATACCGACAATGGTTCCTATTATAGGATTCTCAACTTTCAAAAACTTATACTGGTCCATATCTATTCTTTCCTCGATCAATAGATCTTCCAACATCATATCTACTTTGTGATATCCTATATGTACCTCATTTCTAGAGGATATCACATATTTGCCAGATTTCAATAACAGGTCCATTATCTTATTTTTGTAATCATTAGCTGGAAAAAGTACAGCCCCTCCCCCCTTATCCGGTTTCATAATCCGTATATTCTTGTCCTCCTGTAATTCTTTCAAGGTAGCATGCTCTTCCTTAGTTAGATTAAATCTCTTCATAGTGTGACTCTTTTTACTATAATTGTATATATCATGTATTACCAGTTTCTCGAACATGTCCAATAACTTGTCAAGGGGTGGTGTATATGTACTTGCAGTTTTAAACTCTTTATGTACCTGCTCCTTCCCATCGTATTTCACACTTAAATTCAATTTTCTCACAAATTTCTTTACATCCACTATACTATCCACTGTGTTAAACGGTACATGGGGTATATATTTCATCCCCTTACTAAGAAGTGTGAAATGTTCCTTCCTTAGTTCAACATCTGTGTAATTATAGATGTAAAAATTCTCAAATGAACTAACAATTTCATTCACCTTGACTATTTTTGGGACACTACCAATAGGGACTACCTCTATTACCTTCTTCACCTTCTCCCTCTCCCCTCCATGCGTCCATCCCTTCCTTGATTGTACATCCTTCGTTCCCCCTCCATTTCCATTCCATCTTCTAAAAAATCCCTATGATTAGGTTGATTATGTTGATTATAAGAATCATTATTTTCATAATTCTTATACCTATTTTGTTTTTGAGGCCGATAGGTATTTCTATTACTAAAGTGTCTTCCATAGACCCCCTTCCCCTTGTCTTTTCCAGTAGGGTACACTGTGGATACATCTTTAAGCTAAGTATGGTACAAACCCTTTTCACATACAGAAGCATCTAAATCATGTTGACATTCACAAATGACATATAATTATTTACAAAAGTCCAGATAGCTGGGCTGGCAGTGTATCCATGCATTACACTTCTATATAAATCATATTAATATTCACAGATGACATATAATTATTTACAAAATTCCAGCTAGCTGGGCTGGCAGTACTTACTTTTGTGATGTGCTGTAAAAACCTGTTGTTAAGCTACCACCTTTGTATAAAAAATTCCATTCAGTGCATATACCTACCCTGAGAAAGTTCAAAGCAGGAAAAAGCTTAACCATAGCTAAATTTGTCAAGTGACCCCCTCTCCCTGACAATAACATACTAGATATACAGCTAGCATAGAATGATGCCACATTTTCATTATTTGTAGTAATTGTTAAAAATTCACTTTTAGTCTTATTTTTTTAATGACATTTCTAATTTGCTATAAACTGTAAGCATATGGTTTTAAGCATTATATTATTAAAAATGATAATCTAGAGATATTTACTGTTTGATTTAATAGTGTCATTTGTCATCTTTCCAATCTTGCAATATCTTTATAGTCTAGTGTGTACTATGTTTTCACCTGGTCAAGAATCAGGGGCAAAGCATAAAATAATGGGAAGAGCCAAACAATCTGATAAAATTTGTAAATATTACTCTGATTCTCTTAAAAGAAGTTAATTAACATGTATTTTCTGAACAATAAGTAGTATGAAACATTAGTGTCTGGCATTATTAACTGCCTGTCATCCTCCGTGATTCACCAGAAAAACAAAAATGTTATGAGGACAAGATGACAATATGAGGCAAAATCAAGGATGTTCTGCAAAATCAGAGATAGTTTACAGGTTTACTCACTTAAAGAATATTGGCACCTTTTTTCTGTTGCTGCAGAGGTGCTGTACTTCCTCATTGTGTAGCTTCTGTAACATCATCAGTCTCAAAATATCCTAAGATACACCACCTGTGGAAAAAAGGGAAGTAGTTTCTCTTTTCTCCCATGTGGATAGTGGAGGTGTCAGCACCAGTAAAATAAGTTGGATTTTCTTTGTATTCTGTAGTTTACCACAGTACCAAACTGGAGAAGAAGAATAGTGCAGGCAGTGAAATAGGTCAGACTGACTTTGTAATAAATAATGCATGAAGATCCCTTTTTATGACTGGCCAAGGAGCATTATTTAGAAATGTATGTTAACCAGATACAGCACATATGCAAGTGAAATCTGTGAGAATAAAACCAAGTACAGCAGGATAAAATTCCTATGTAATATAGTATTAACTTTTTTTGCTATACACCATATCTTCTTTGGCATTTCTCTTCAGAATGAGGTTAGGTGGTCTCTGAGGGCCTCCTATCCTAATTACCAGTATCAAAATAATTACATGAATACATTTTTTCAAGTACCATGCCACAGTATTTTGAGGCTATAGCTGACAAGAAGAAGCACTGCTAGGAAAGAAGGAATGTACTTGTCTTCTTGATATAGCAAAGAATGTGATTTTATATACATATTTCATTTTGATGAACTTAAGAATTAATAAATGTATTATTATATAACATTCTGCATGGGTTTAAAACAAGTCTATAGACAATGCGCTCCTAAAGAAATGCAAATTAGCATTGACTTATGAGTTTTAAAGTTTAATATTATTATTTAATTTTCAGTTCACCAGGGACAGTTTATGTTCTTTCCAAAGGGAAACAACAGCATAGCTATTTCAACATGTGCCATACACTTCCCTTGACTGTCTTGCAAGATAACTCTGAGTAAGGAATCACAGTAGACCATTATT